>NW_014334457.1:0-42114 GCF_000341935.2 Cephus cinctus | reverse complement strand
GTATCCACAGGATCCACGATTTTCACCGAATTAGCCAACTATTTCATTCCTACTTAGCCGAAACTTCTGTAATCAGCGAGAACCAGCCAGAGGATATCTTTTTTTTTTTTATTTACTTTTGTTTTTCCCGCCAAACTTTCTTGCGGAAATATACCCAACACGGAGTACGACGAAACGAACGTCAATACAAATGTCATTTTACACAAAAACAATGTTTTTTAGGCGTCACGCTGTGCCGCACACAAAGCCAATCAATCATTAAAGACTTACTCGCGTTAAACGAAAATTTACTAATCGCGCGTGATCGCTTAACATTTTACAAATTCAGCTCAGCAACAGGCCCGAAGTTTATCGAGCTTAAGTGATTAAATTTTCGTATATTCTTCGAGCAATTTGTCTTGACGGAGTTTCCGATCTAATTACTATGTACCTCCCGAGTGTCCCGGAGTGAAAAGAAATAATTACACTATACGCGCAGAAAGGAAGTACGCTGCAATTGAAGTCTACGATGTAACCTCAAGTCTATTCGCGCAAGTCGAGTGATCTCATCTTCGTAACATGAAGGAGATTTATCGATAATCGATTAACGAAGCATGTCAACGAGCATACCTCAAATGCTTGTCCCTGTATAGCTTTTCATATAATATTAAACAGTCTGAACATTGCTCCAGTTCGCGTAACAATACTCATTCATCGTATGTTTTTCGTTATGCGAATCTTCCGTCGTCTGTCAATATTATACGAGCATACAATACAGATATCACATACAAACAGTGTTCAATACTGTCAACAGGCTAGATTACTCTCATCCACGCTATATTTCTTGAGACAACATGTCGTAGCCATTGTTATACGTAGATCTGTGTGTAAGCGGGAGCAGTTTACTGGAAGCACTCGTATTTATTTACGCGTCAACAAGATGCTGAGAGAGTTAAGAAATAATAAAGCAAACTATATGCTCTTACGAGAGACTTTGGAAATATTCGGATTCCTTAGGAGAGACGATGGAATCCTCCCATATATATATATATATATATATATATATATATATCTGCTGAATTGCAAATACATTTAATTGAATTAAGATGCGCGTTCTTATCTCGCGCAAAGTCACGTGTTAATCTAAAGCTGTACGTAATTAAACAGTCTCTCGAAAGCAATCCAATTAAAACATTTAAATTATGAGTTTACAGTTGATAAAGGAAACTTAAAACTGGTAGTCAGTATATCCATATCGAGCAAGACAATTAAAATCAAATTAATTGTCATCGGACACCTCGTTCTCATTAAGGAGAATTATATATTACACGAATGTCCTTCGATCTTCGAACGTGCCGTATCGATGTTGGGCGCGAAGGAGTAACTAAACAAAAATTTGTTATTGTCAAGGTGTCGCTAGCAACTTGGAAAAGCAGCTTACAGCTTCTCATTGAATAATGCATTATCGATCCCAGCGCCGCGTCGCGTGACGCTCGGGCATTAAAAAGCATTCTGACTCGCAATACGTAAAGCTGCATTTTCATTAGTTTTCAACTCTCGAGGGCGTCCTGTTACAACGCATTTCAACTTCGGCGTCGTCGTATACGGCAAGAGAAACTCTCCCTGCTGACTCGCCATTTAATGCAGTAATAAAGCATCAACGGAACACAAGCAAAATTCTTGATGAGATAAGAGATTTTCGTTTTTCCCTTTGTTCCTGTTACGCTCGTTTCTTGCCGACGGTATAATAATAATAAATCGATAGATACAATGAAATAGTCGGCTAGACCCGGAGCGGTGCTGCGCTAATAAATGTAACAAAAAAATAGGTAAATTTCAAACAATAATGTAAATGATAATGTATGCCTGTATAAATTATCCAAATCTAACCCGTAATGCGGGTTACGTTAATATTTATATAGGCGAATACATATTCGTCAGGGGTTACGAAAAATGGCTATGGTTCATGTACACGATCAATTTAGACAACGTAAACGACCCTATAGTGATTCACGATAAAGGCGCTACCCTAAATAATAAGGCTCTGCCATAAACATCAAATAGACGGGAGCTAACTGCAGGTGGTGTGTTTGTCGCGAGTAACACTGTATGAATATTTAAATTGCGGCGTTTTTTCTGTAAAATCATGATCTTTTACACGGCAGGTGTAAAAAGGGGCGTCAGAAAGGCAAAAAATTGCCCCAGAGAAAAGTTCTTAAATAACATGATAATTTGTGTTAGTTAACATGAAAACGAAAGAGGATTCTTTTTTTAAACACTTCTGTAACTGTGATTCAGCGTATTCGCGAAAGGCCTTGTAAAATTGTATTCTTCATTGACGACACGTGCCATACTGTTGCACTAGGTGTAGGGAGGGTTTTTTCATCATTTTAAGACTACCAAAATTGTCTGTTCACCTAACGAGTGTGATTCGACGTTAAATAAGAAAATGAATTAGTATAAATGACAATCATAAAAAAGACAGGCTGTGGCGAATCAAATAGTTGACCGTAATAAAACTTATAATCTGTACTTCCAAGGAGGTTGAATCAAACACGTTTATCTGTAAGAAGAGAAATTTTGATTTTCAGAGGTAAAAATTGGATAATTATTAAAATTGACTGAAAATACACTAAATATATTGGAAAATACGCTTAATAATAAAATGGTGTCTAAGATGGCATACCATTTCCTGTGTCATTCCCTATGTTGTCTCAAACACCTTTTCCCTGTGCATTTCGCATTACCCAGTTCGTATATACACATAAGTACCAAAAAGTATGTCAATATTTGAAATATCGAAAAAATGTATTTCGAAGGTCAAAATCCTAAAACTTTTTGTTTGTTCGTTTAGGAAAAAAAAAGGGGTATGAAATACACTGTACAAACATTACCTTCACATAAACAGAAAAAAAGCAAATGTTCTCTGAAACGCATCGCGGACCGTCTCGTGTAATAATCTTTATGCGTGAATCCTGATCCGATGGGATACATACATATATTATACTTCTATTTTATTCGATATCCTACCCCCATGACAAACACACGTATTCCATGGGACTTTTACGTACGCAGCAGGAAAAATATAAAACTCTTAGAAAATTCCTAAAGAAACGAGTGTGCGTCAATTCGATGTAAAACCACACGAGAGGCATATATGCGTAACTCATGCACACAAAATACGTAAATGTAGACGCGGCAGTGTCGTATCTTATTTTAATATTCCATTCGCGACTGACTTTACCACCGTGATCCCTTAATCCGATTAAAGTTATGGCACTTCCAAGCCCTTTGAATCTTCTGCCCTCGTGTCTTATGTGCTCCTATCCGTCAACTTTATTTCCGCGCACTTCATCGCTACATGAGAATATATCCAAAGCGACGTAAGCCTAACTAGGATCCCGGTAGGAGACAACATAGTCGACAAACACGTTGATCAAAACGTATTTAATGAAATAAACGAATTTTTAAATCACTCTTAAAAACCCATACTAGGAAGCTAGAATTTTACTAAATACTATTATACAATTTTACTAATGATGATACTGACGAATAATTTTCAACTGTAAAAATACTGTTCATCTGTCAACGAAAAACGGTGTCATTCCGATGTCCCGCGCCTGACAGATACAGCGTATCGACGATTCGCAGTGACAGTTGAATAGTACATGAAATATTAATAGGTAGAAAAACTTCAAGTCGGTTGTTCCACGTGTATATAAACTTACTGATTATCAGAGGGCATAGAGCTGCACGCACGTGCATATATAGGTATACACAGGTTGCCGTCCGATCGATTCTCGCCACATAGGCGTGCGGTTATGGCCAACTAGAAATGGAATTACGTTTCGCTTTGTTCCGCCAGTGTGGTGTCGGCGCAGATATTACGTTTTTCTTTCGGGGCTGACGTTACGGTGAATATATGTTGAGATATTAACGGAAATGAACGTAGTTGAGTCGTGATGCTAGAGTCGGATATCAAGAGAAAAAATTCCCAACACGTACAAATTAATATACATATAAATAGGTAGGTCAAACGTAAAATCACGTTTACATAATTCTCCAGTCAGAGTAGATTTTGGATCTTTTCGAAACTTAGTTACAGGGATATAAATTGAGTGGTATAAGAGGGTATGGATTGATTTTTTGAAAAATACAATAAAATCACGTTTTATTTTGAAATTCGCTTCATTGGTGCGTTCGTCGTTATAAAAAGAATAAGTCCATGCAATATTTTTTTCATAAGGATAAAAAAGGCTTTTCGAAACATGATGCTCAAGGGTGCACCACACTTTGCCATGAATCGAACCCTCTTCACCGTCTGAGTACACCTTTAGCAATTTGTCGACCTTTTTAAATTTACCCGCCTTTTTTCTCAACCCCCTATTGAATTGCCCATGGGAATTCCTTGACTAACCCTCGGTCTTTGCTATCGACAAACTCCTCCGCGGCCACCCTCACCGCCGTCTCACAGTCTTCCTATCGTTTCTTTAATCATCACTGGCTCACCTACCTTTGTGTCAGAGGGCAAACAGTTATTATAACTTGGGCGAACTTGTTTTCGGCGATCTTCGCCTCGATATCAGCTACAAGCTGATTTGCTACACGGAAGATGAGAGGGTCGGTGGAGAAAGGTTAAAAGTGAGAGGATAAAAATACGTATGGCCTTATAAGACTCCCCGGTGTAATTTGAATTAAGTTCTTTTTCCTCCAGAGAAAACAGAGCATAGAGCCGACATTTCGTACTACTTTTAAATGTTGACTCGAATATGGTCAAAAACTGATAAGATCTATCGTCCCCAATGGGAATAGGTATGAAAAATTATTATTAAAGACTATCGTCTTCGGCCTGTCCAAAGAAAAAATACATTGATCTCATAAATTGATTATAGAAATGGACGTATTATAACTTTATAGCACTTTATGATTAATTGAACTGGATACATCGGCATATGTAATTCTAAGTAAACTCGTGAAATTCAATGTAAATATATTAGTATGCGAGTAAAAGATGCGAGCAATAGATTAGTATACGAGTATGAACGTTGATAATATTTTTTTTCGCGTTGACATTCTTCGGAACCGCTAAATTTAAAAAGAATTGTTATCTAACTCAAAAATTTGTCCCTCAGTTGAATCTATACAGTTTGCGAACTGCGTAAATATTGAAACATCTCTCCTTCGCAAATATTTTCTTATATTTTCTTTTTTCTTATAATTAAACATTCTCTCGTCTTCGGTTTCGAAATCAGAGACATCAAACGGGTTGTTAATTATGCTTAAAAAAAAATTGACCTACACTTTAATCTCAGAATGTATCTCTTTCTTCTCTCAGTATATTTCAGTCTTTTTTTATTTTAATCAGTTATCTAAATCCTTCGATTTACCTAATAACGCTTCAATTTTTATTAACGAAAAATGACGAATAAAGAATCTCAAGAAACGAAACACGTGCAAGCTTAGTGCGAATTGAACGATTGAAAAATCTATTTCCAAAAGTTTATCAATTTGAAATGTTGTCTGATACGTCGATGAGCCACCATCCATTTCGTCCAATTTCATCAATCATGCTGGACGTAAAGAAAAGGAGAACGAAACACACACAGTAGGAAAAGTCTACCGGATAGAGGGCGGTACACACGTGCATTATTAAGGAATGCGGGACAATCATTACACAGAACGAACACGTAGCCTGACACACTCAGGGAATAGCTGGCTCGATGAATAATTGAAAATAGCGATCATATACAAGTTTTGCGATCCCTTTACATTCGGTTGTTGGTATCAATTATCATTGTCCACAGAATTATTGGCATTTTCATATTTTTCAATCAATCGATATTTTTTAAACCTATCAATCACCAGAATCTCATATCACAATACGAATAATTGGTTAGAGTGTAAAGTGAGGATGCGGGGGTTTTGGCTCTTTTACCTGCGGCGAAACGTCAATAAAATATATCTATAATTTTTTCGTATTTTTTTTATTTTTAAAGAATTGTTTTACAAAAGTTGACGGTAAATACCAAAATCAATTCAATGAAAAATTTCATCAAGCTAAAAAAAAATGTCTCGTAAATTCCCCGAAGGCGCAATGGAGTTTCCCAAGGATCGCAATGCCTCATGCATAATTCAATGGTTTCTAGAAAATTGCACGATCTACATACGTCGGTGTCTCGATACGTCACGAGTTAATTGAACTTCCATCGAAATTCACTGTCCCGCTTAATTACTTCGTCAACTAATTAACGTGCGACTAAACAATACGGTCCGGCCCGTTCGTCCAACTAATTAATTAAGTATGCACTCGTCGTTGCATATAGGTGTTACGTTTCGAGAACTAAATTAACACCTTGCATACGAGTGACACGTTTTCATCAAGCACGCATTTACGCATCGTGTACCTACGACACTCTAGATACCAGTGTTTGCATTTGACAGTAGAAGAGGACAAACATACTCTACATCTACATGCTAAACACATGTTTCATAGTGCGGACAAGAAAGTGCGTGCACCGGACGGCCAATAGCTGGGCAATCGTGACATTTTTCCAATTTTTCGAAAATTTCGAAATAAATAATATTAAAATCTTTTTAATAACTCACGTAAAATTTCGATTAAGTACGACAAAAAATTTGCAAAAAAATACTGAGAAAATTATACATTTTCCTAACCTCGTCTCGTATACTTATAATCCAATTCTTGTATGTACACATATTTTTCAAAATTCTCTTGTACATTTTCAGGAAATATTTTCCTCCGATAATATTCCGTGAAAGGCATTCAAATATGACGCTCTTTCACGTTCGAAATTCGAAGATTTTCCATTGTACATTTTATGCAATTTCGAATTCCTTCTGAATTAATGGAAAGGTTTCGGGGTTTTTGACTGTTGCGTAAGGACTACTCAAGAGTAGCCCTTAGAATTGTAGGTTACGTACGCGACGCCAGAAATACTGTTGAACGTACAAGCACAATATCGCATCGCCTATCGAAAAAGCGCCTAATGAAATTTAAACGCGAGACTGAAAATCGTCTCGTCTGCGCTGAAATATTCGAATGTTGAAACGCCGATGACTTTTCTGTATCGTAGAATCTTTTTCTATAGTCCTTGAAAAATTTTAAATGCAAATATAAAAAAAATACGAACGATATAAGAGAGTCTCTCCTTTAATATAATTTTCTCGCGATATATCCTTTGATATGATTTCTGACTTCTGTACGAATGAATTGCGGAATAAACGTTTAACAATAAAATGAAAGGTACTCGGATAAATAAGGCCAAAGAAGTCTCAAACAAAAGGAATACCATAATGCTCGAATAAAGTTACGTTTTACGAAGGACAAGTAACAAGTATAAAATACAATCACAGATAGGCTTGGTATCGTAATCACTGGTGCACGATTAACTCTAAAGGACGTACAATAAAAATTCTCGCGTCAATTTGCGCAACGAGTTCCTTCAATCTTTCTTCACTTATGCACAGAAATATGCAAATGCCAGATGCAGTCAAATACATGGTTACCGGCAAACAAGCCTATTAGCAAAGCTGATATCGCAAAAATGATCTCGCATTAGCAACTCTGCATGACGATTAGATATAAAAGTTATACGTGAAGTCCCTAATAAGAGAATAATATTGTGAATATTAGGAGGGCATAAAAAATAATTTGCGAACGGCTTGAAGAGCTTCGCGAATTTTTAATTAATTTTTTTTCCATAAAGACAAATTTAGTCAATGGTAAAGAATTAGATTACATTATCAAGAGCGTTTAGAACACGTAGTACCGTGATGCCTATACGACGTAAAATTGAATCGACGTTGAGAAAATCGGAAAACAGAAGCCAGAAGCGTTACGAATTTTCCATCCTCTTACAATAGCATATGCATTTAAAAAAAAAAAGTAATTAATACAAAGTTACTGCGTAAATGAATATTATCCTTCAATTACAAAAAATCGTAAAAAACAAAAAACTATATATTTATGTCTCTAATGCACTGCCACTACGGACTGAAGTAACCAGAAATATTTTTCCATTCAAAAATATCTTTTTGATGAGATGAATATATAGAATAAAAATCAGGCTGACGCGATTGGCGCTAAACAGTGAAAGAGGAGATAAAAAATTATCCGTAAACTGGAAAAAAAAAACAAAAAAAAGTGTCATCACGAACATTCTTCCTTCACTGTATAGTTGGATTGATGACCATTCATGCCAGCATTAGGTCCACTCTCAAGGGACTCGTTAACGAGGCAAGGTACGTCACTTTTTTCAGACTATATAACATACCCACAGTTGACGAACATGTTTTTTTCATTTAAGTTGATTAAAAAGTCTACATATGCTAAAGTACATTATGTATTTACATTTAGAAACAATGTTATATAACGATTCGATAAAGACTGATTATACAAATTTTCTGTACTTCGATAATTTTTATGTTTTGATTAAGTGTAATTAACAAAAGCGTATAATCAGACAAATTTGCTTTGTTTCTTGCCAATTAAAACGTCGCAGTATTGAAAATTGACAGTAAACAGAGAAAACAAATAACAAGTCAATTTACATACGTATCACCTTACAAGAGTATCATATGATTTTCTTATACTCATTATAAAAAAAAAACGTGTTATAATGTGCCATAGCAGCGTATCAATTAAATTGATAAAGGGGGAAAAAATATTAATTACGCTTTGGATGCTGCGTATTACATGCGCGCAGGATATACTGACATCACGTCATGTATAGTTTCCCATAGGTCGGTAGGGATTCGATAATTACATTGGCGGTATAGTGGACACGTTGTTATTCAGCTAAATTTAGTGTCCCATGAAAACGACATTATTGTCGATATAACGTAATAATGAATTTTTATAGTACAAATCGAAATGTGAATAAAAAGAAGCATACACTAAATCAACCACAATAGAACTAAATTTAAAGCCAAGATGTGGATATCAATAAGCATATAGTTATTGCGATTGATATAAATGTAAAGATGCATATATATATGCATATATGTATATCTATCTATGAACTGTAAATACAACATATTGACTCAGCAATGCATCTATACAGCAAAATCATTCGATCGAAGCGAAGATGAAGTTGAAACAAATAACAAAATTTCATAGATAACTAAAAGAAAAATTGTTAAACCCAAAATAGCAGCTTGAAATTTTACTTGATTGTACGAATATGAAATACGGATACATAACAAAAATTTCGATTGGATTCTATGAAAAAATTAGGAAAATAGATGAAAGGCAAAATAAAATGAATTTAATAATAAATAATCATTCCGAATTTAATACTGGTGCTCTGAATTATGAATTGCGTATGACATTGATAATCCAAAAATATCACTTTTCGAATAATATTTACAATCGCGTTTATCATGAAATTCGTATTACGCTTCAGTGGCATTTTCCGCCTGTACAATTTGAATATATGCAGCCAGTGCGTTCAACTGTTGCATATCGAATTCGTAACTCTATCCACATCGCTTGTGCATCGACCCCATGACATTTCAAGTTACAGTTATATACCGTGTGTAAAATATTTTTGGAGTTGTTAAACAAACTTAATTGTATAACGAAAACAAAAATTAATTATTTTCAAAAAAAGGGTAATTATATTATTTTTTTCCCATCATAGTACGCATGAGTCTGATAGATGCCGCACGACTGCTAGCATTAATGAAACGAAGCGCAGTTTCTGGTGGATAAAAAAAGTTTTCTAGTTAGCAATAAATAGTTGCGTTCTCGATACACTTTCAGCCGTGCGATAGCTCTTGAAATGATCGTTGAAACTGCCCAATTAATGAACCTTACCAAACAACGTTTTTATCGAAACAACCTAAATTAATTTTGCTACGCACTTCCAATATCGATACTATCACCACCTAACGTACAATTTACATCAGTAATACTATCCAAATATCATATTCAGACCTATCCATCAATAGTCTATACTATGATCTACCTGTCTGCCTTATGGCAAATATCAGGATAATCGGCACCTCGCGCATTAATGTCTCAACAAGATACCCAAACAGACCATAAATTCTGCAAAACAACAAACCAATAAACCAACCAGCGGTAACCTTTTGTTACTTACCCAGCAGCCGCTGGTAATTATTCCGTGTTGCAAGTATCCCACGTTGTACAAGTAACAGGTATACTGAAATCATATAGCAGGCGAGCAACATAAATTCACTTAAAATCTTGAAAAACAAAGTAACAGGTACGGTACAGTTCAACATAAGAAACACATAACAGTCCCGTATTAGAAAGTCAGTACGAAAACACACGCACCGATCTTAACGAGTAGTATTTATTTTGGCCTACAATACTACCTCTCGTAGCGCCCAATCATGACAGGGCGCGTAAACTAGACTGACGATATGTCAAACAGGTGAGATGCTCGCGTGTCTTTGATCGTCCCCACCTTGAAGATCATCTACCCCCTCTTACGAAATCTAAGGATGCTGGACCAATGACAGTAACAGCAACCCTCCCCCATGCCGTTTAATTCACCCCACCTTGGCTCCGTGACTCCAACAAACAGCTCCCCACTCCGGGGCAAACCACCCTGGCGGACGGACACGCACATAGCCTGGCAGGAGTGCAGGTTCGTAAGCAACCGGACTGTCAGCCCAGCCAGGGCAAGTTCTACTTGCGTGCGCAGCTCAACATCGATCTATTCTAGCTCACCTACGTTGTCTTGCCTGTCTGCCTGCCTGCGTACGTATCTACTTACTTCCATCAGGTCTACCAGGGCTGGTAGGGATACCTGTCATCCCGTATATGATTTGCTTTTTGTTCTAGAACGAGATTGCAGTCATTTTGCTACCAATTACACTGGCTGATTATATGATTTTAAATTATTTGGGTGACGAGCGAGCTCACGACATACTTGAACACTGAAATCCCTGTAGAGAGGTACCAATGAGAATATCGACACCTTGAAATTATGCCATAGTTGCCAATGGGGTTTTCAACGTAATTTTTTTTTAATGGAATTTTCTAGATTATCTACGTTTATGTATATCTGTACGATTTATCATGCTCAAGTAACGTATTTTCCTTGTCCTCGAACTACTTTAGATTATCGATATCACGCACGATATCTTTTGTGCGAATAAACGTTATACGCTGTAATTTACATAAAACTTTCGGTACGTGTACATGATTCGAGATAAATATATCTTAACGTGAGATTCCGATTATAAAAAAAAAATTTATATGTACTTGCATCAGGTATATTTTTCTTCGAAATAATATCTGGCTATTTGATAGTTACGAATGTGGAATTAATTCTTAGATTCGCCAAGAACACGTTTTTCCAATTGTCCTTTCCGTTCGTTCAAAATTCGTATTCTTTCAGGTAATACTATATTATTATCGATTGAACGTTCTGCCAACAACGCGCGCTGGTTAGTCACGTCCGCATGGGACATGCGGGGTTTTCTTGTTTCGTTCGTGTATTACTTTTTCGAATATTTTGCCAAGCATTCCAAGCTTTAAATGTTGTACATCTACAGGGTTACTCACGACAGGGGCACCAACTTATATTGGACGTGATTAAACAATTTCGTTGGTCGAGGCAGTGTGACCTTGTTAAACAAATAAAAGATTTTAAAGTTCATAATGTTAATATTGTTATGACGTTAACTTTCATACAAGAGTCTGCTGTCACGTGGAATTACAAAAAGAGTACCTAAAATGTTCCGAGTTCCAACGTTACCAAGAAAGAAGAAAAATCGATAGAGGCAACTGTTCCATTCGACAACATCATTCCTGCATTTGTCTCACAGACAAGCATGAAACGAAGAAACAAGACGTCAAGTTTTTAGGTCGAGTGATCATCGGACAGATAAAGAAGATTTTGAGTTCTTATAAGAAGTCAAGGACGGATTCGTATTTTTCCAATAGCAGCAGACAATTGAATTTTCAAAATGATTTTCATCATTACCCAATCATCAATTTTAAATAACTATTTTTTTTATATTTGACAAATGATTTCGCTCAGAAAATAACCTTTCGTTCGGCGAAATTATATATATATACTTATATATATATAAATATTACTTTTGTTACTTACCCAGCAGCCGCTGCTAATTATCCCGTATTGAAAGTATCCCACGTTCTACAAGTAACAGGCATGCTGAAATCATATAGCAGGTATATATATATATATATATATTAAGTAATATTCAAAGTTATTTATTGACAAAAATGCACATTTTATTTAATTATTCATCCGCGTTGACATTCCCGATATTAATGCAAAACAAATGACGACACTTGTTACATTATGACCATCCCCTTACACAACACCATTAATAGACACTTCATGCGTCACTTAAGTACCGCCCGCATCCGCCATTAAACTTCTAACATGAACTCTACCATGGACCATGGACCTAACCATGGTAACGGCAATCGATATACGAGTACCTCCGAGTCCAATCAATATATCGCATAGTGATGTATCTTTGTAGCAGAATTAATGAAATTGAACAATTTTCCATTCAGTCTGAACTAATTCCCGAGTAGTACAACGGAACAGTGTATATGTATATATAAATTATTCCTCAAAAATGCTTACGAGAAAGAACAGATTAAAAATTTTCAAAATTCACATTCAATGTATGATAGTTTGATTGACTGTACCCCATAATTAAAATTTGTTCCCGTCAGGCAAACTTACTTAATTGACCGGTTGTACACGTGCCATCGGAATATCTCGAATGTATACAATGCATGGGATTGGTTCATTCTCCGCCTTATATTTCGTTATGATTATTGGAAACCGGCTTAAGGACCATATACCTAACTCAAATTAATATCGAGCAATGGCAGCTAATAATGCTGATTTAATTGATCCAACTCTCGAGAGCTTCATTGGATGCATTCGCGTTAACACACGTTAAGATCATATTCGTGACTAACGTCAGAATGACTTTTGTCTCGAAAATTGTTATGGCTATGTTGGTCAGCTGTCGCGTGAAACAACTATTTCGTACGAAAGCTTCACATAGGTAGAATTGAGTAAAAAATGTATTTTTTATTATATAAAATGTATATCAGCAGATTGCTGATTGATTTAAATGGAAGCAAATGAAAAAATAATAAACTGACTTTAAAGTTCGTGAAAGTTTTAATTGCTAGGTTGTTAAACGCGATTATCGGCAGTTTCAGTTTCCAAAGCTCTGCTTGGTTAAACGAAATTTTCATTCTTACGAGAATTTCGAGCTCTGACGGTGACAGGGTATTATTTTTTATATTGTAAAGTATGAAAGACCTACGAAGCTGAAGAATATTGTACGTTCCATTTGATACATGTAACACATAAACGAATAAAAATATGAATAGAAAAGTATTTTCTAGTATATAAGGTCATCCGACTCGATCATCCATGTAAGTGGAGAAACGTGACGGAAATGAATTTTTCTTCATACGAAACTTCCGATAATATTAGAAGAACGATTCAGTAGCTTTTTCTATTTTATTTCATTCGTTTCCGTGTCTCCTTTTAATGGCTTGACGCTGTACCTGTACGTATATTTTCCACAAAACTTTTTCCCGATTCAGAAGAAATTCTTAGATACCAAAAAAGACTATGTAACCTCGAGAAAAAAAAAAGGTATCTCGTGTAAAGAAATGTTGACGAGTACGTTTAGCCGTTGTTTCTACGATAAAAATTTCATATCTAGCTTGGTTTTTTTATGTGATACTCAACAAAATTCGAGACGTAATCTTTTATACTACTTTTGTCTCCGACTCACTTGAGTCTTTGGAAATAAATAATTGTGTTTCAAGTACAGGTCGATCGAACTGTCTGAAAAAAATGACACAAGACAAGTTAGAGTCTCTTGACCAAGTACAGTCATACTTTATTAAATTTTACAATGGCAATCGAATAACGCAAGTAATAGGTACATCGAACAATAAGAAGATATAAAAATTCGTAAAGTAGGAAAAGAGATGAAAATTTAAATAACTTAGTAAAATCGTATTAAATACGACGAGCATATTAAAAATGGTATTACAAGCTAACTTTTCTTTCACGAGAAAAGTACAATGTACACAAAATAAAAAGATACGATGTAGCAGCAAAAGTGAATTAATAAATTACAAGAAGCAAGCAAACAATGATAATCAGAGAACAGCTATAATGATGATGCATGTGGAAGAGTCGTATACGAGCATCTGATATCTTTTTATTTCGTTCTCATTATATCCACAACACGTGCCCACAATGATTTTCACGATCCCTGATATTATCTGAGACACTCAAGTAATAAATCAAACCTTAAATACCAGAGTATTTAAATGTATCCTCTTAAGTATCTCTCGTTTCATTCTCAGTGTAATAAACTTTTAGGAAGATGCAGTAAAACAACAGAAGAACGGATTCAGCCGAAAATTATATCAGACAAGTACTGTAATCAAGTATAGTAGAATTAAGATTTTATTATTATCCCTTCACGCATTGCTCTTCTACTCTGATAGCTGAAGCTCAAATTTATTTCGAAATCAAAGAAAAGTCTTTTTTCAATTTCAAACTTTCTATATATTGTCACGTAAGATTTCGAATAATCCTCGAGTGGAGGGGTCATAATGTACGTATGATTTCAAAAGGAAAGCATACAAAGACCAAAAGCACAGTTTATGCATTATTTCACGTTCGTGCAGCAACTCAGGAGAAATCGTGCCTTAATACGAATCGCCAGTTTATTTACGACCGACTTACTATCAGCCACATTGTCACCTTCTCGCAGCTCTATGGTGCTTTGGCTAATGTATGAGTCGAGTGACCCAAGTAACAATGTACAGGACTTATCAAGAAAGACAGTCTACAGGGGTATATTTATCGTACCGTTTTCGAGGTGGCTTTCGTGTCTGCCGGTGCTTTTTGCCGGAATTTATTCACTGCTAGGCCTGCGCGCTCGATGCACCGCCTGCGATAATAGAGATAAGCTCAATTATACGGGAACACCGGCAAACTGGAAAGAGCGATGAATTCGACTTGGCATCCTGACTTTATTCGAATGAACTCGAGATGCTTTTAGATAACAAGATCTTATCTTGATCGACACTCGCACGCAAAACTCATACCCTCATTATTCAACGTTGTGATAATCACCGTAGGGCAATATAAAAAATAACTTATAATGTTATATATCGAATTGCGTAATACATTGTTTTTATTGATGATTATCAATAATAAATAATATTTACCATCAACGCGTGCGTCTATCGACAGTGGGAAAAGAAGTTTCTAGTATAGCGAAATTAATTTTTACGTCAAAAGAATTCAGAAATAAATAGTGCAGACTGCGATCATTCAAGGAAATTTTGGTAAAACTGATTATAATTCACGCGATTTTCCAACCTGTCGCGCTTATTGTACAATTTAATTGGGGACCTTCCTATCGCCGGCAGGATGCTGCCAAAATATAGATAAATCGTCGAGATAGCCGAATAACGGCAGCGTACTGTACTTTCGTTTAATTGGGTTTTTGTTAGCTCCATTAATGCTGAAACTTAAACCTAACACGACGACGTTGTTCCGTCACATCGTTAAAATCGTTATGATCGAGATAATTCTTAGATCAATATGAGATAACTCAAAATATATCCTGTCTGCATATATCAGTATTCTAGAGAAACAGCGAATCTTATATATCTGTTGAAAATTATTGAGATTGTAAACAGAAGATTTAACACATGCAAAATGTATATAGGGTATATGAAAGAGTATATTGCGAATATTCTTTCGAAGATATTTCGGCAGACATACGATAGATATTGACTTTATATTGGTTATCGGAAATCGATGTTTCTCTATACCATATATTTCAACGAGACAGATTCATATATTTGTTCGATTCGCTAATAATACCGGTGCAAAAATTTGTCGTGGTATGTTTTACTTTTGCAATGTCTTCAATTTCAAATAAATATATAAAACTTCAATTGTGTTTATATATACTTTTACATTATGCATCTTCTAATTATTGTAGGAAAAAGTAAAACATGATTTTGGCAGTAATATGATTGTAACGTAAAGATGCAATTCTTCAGGGACTAATGTCCAGCATGACGCGGTGGTTTTACTTATTATTTGAAAATTCTACACAAAAACTTATTTATCTGACTTGCCGTAGTCGCAGACTGAATGCGAAGGAAATTAAGAAAATCGGTTGTAAAGAAATCTTGTATAATAGTTCTGATTACATGAATGTCGGATTACAATAAATTTGTCCGTCCCAATCATAGCGATAAAAGAAGATGTCGTGACATTCAGTACTAAAAGACTTTTATTTTTTTCAAAAAAGACTTATCGACTTTCATGATCCCACGTAAATATATGATTTGACTTCCTTTTTCTTTTTAGGTTATCAAACTCCTATCCTCTTGCTTACTGTTAAGAAAAAAAAAATATCAACACCAATAATGAGATTATGAGATTTTGTTAGATTGATATTTTTCTTGTTATTATTGCCCATGTAACAAGAAAGCAAAAGATCAGTAATATAATAGAAATTGTATTTCGCATTGCACTTCCGGACGGACTTAAATATCTCCGCATGTAATCTCGACCAGATTGATGTAAATCGTTCGAATCTTCGATACGTCCATCGATAGTTGCAATGGAACCGGAAATGCATTCGAAAAAGTCAGTCAATTCGATATTTGTAATTAAACACATCATGACCATCTTGCATCGGCCGAAACAAATATCTCCACCATATTGCATTGCACGGGTAGCTTTGATAAACCTAAAATACCATTATTATTTTGAAAATCCTATTTCAAATTGCAAAAGTATATTTTTAATTATTGATCACAAAATTCGGTAAAATCAACAAAAAAAAACTATATCTAATTGTTCTATTCACACTACGCATTCACTCATTATTTTTTGTTTACCTTTTAAAGAAAATATTTCCTTTGGCCATTCGGGCCAGGAGCGTCTCTAAGCTATACAAACTCAAATCCGGAAGTGCGTAATGGTCTCTAAAATTATATCTGACTTTCCAATATTTCTCTGACGATTTTCTATCCATCTCATCATTGCCCCAACTCATATTGAAATAATACTGGACATAATCGACTACCTATTAATAATTGATCGTTAGTAAAATCGTAAATCAATTCAATACACTTACCTATCTTCAGATCGATACCTTAGTACTCTTCATATCATACATGTACATCCTAACCGAAGGTAAATTTGAATAATGCGGTTGAATCGATGGAGACAATAGAATGAAGGAAATAAGTTTCTCTGTGAATATAGATACATTTTTTAAAAATAATTTTAGGCAACTACCTCCGCCTCTATCTCGCATTATAACTAAATATCATGAAATTTCTTTGCAACTAATGATATTGAGAGGATGTGTATTGAACATATAAAATTAGCAAAAAGATACTATATTTTTGTAACAAAGCTTAAAATGAATGTACCAATGACTGGCCACGTCCCAGTTACCAGATAAAGCTTGTATGCAAGAGAGATGGAAATACGGTTTCTTATGGACGTTCAGGGACCTGGATCTAAGGTTAGGTGTCCAGCCACTGGGACGTTTACCCTAATATCCCATACCGTATTTACTGTAAATTAACCGAAAGGTGTCCGAGCGATGACTGGCAAATTGCGCAACGATTACGTCATAAAATGTACGAATAACACCGAGGTATCGTTTATTATGTTTCTGAGCCCAAGAAAGTTCTTCGCTTGTTCTGAATAATCCACCCTCTATATCCTCTACACCGGGTGGAACAGACATCACAATGTAGGCCTGCAATTGACAAATGATATAATAATCCACCTAATGGCTATATAGAATATCGTTAAAAACGCATGTAACCTTTTGTCTGTTCAGACGGCAATCTCTTAACTGTTTAATCAGCCAGGACCATTGTCCCGAAGGATCAGCCGATTGACTAGCTACATGCTTCTTTATGTAGTAATTAGTATTCAAGACAATTACTCGTAAGTTACTGTACGGCCGTTGAACATAGGAAAAGTAACCAAAGTTCCAGCGAGATTGAAGAAAAGCCTTTTAGAGGGAAAAACGAAAATAATATTATCAAAAAAATAATTGACTGTCAAGTACAATTTTTAAGTACTTAAAAATTTTGAAAAACATGACTTTTTTATTTTATATAAATTTATTTCGAAAAATAAATTCAGCTAACCGAACTTTCCCATTGATCTCTCAAAATTTCACTCATTTTACTATAGAAAGTGGTATACTTCGTGGGATGGTGACCAAATGGATGATAATCGTACCAACCATAACTTGGATAAATGCTGGCATTCAATCCAGAATCTTGAATATTTGTAACAAAAGCTCTCATGGTCTCATAGATCATTTGCGAATTCTGAATTTGATATGGGCATCTAACATTTCTATGTTGACAGATTAATTTCCTTAGTTATAAGTTTATCTTCGTTGAATTCATTTATTTACCCAGTGAATATATAAAAATTTGTTCTATTCTTGCTTCTCAGATTCATCATTCTGCCGATCGAATTGACCAAACCAAAGGAGGAACATTGTTCGAATTCACCAAAAAATCCACAATTTCGTGTAAAATTTTGTTTGGGGGCTACATGACAATCTATGAAAAGTTAAAACTTTTGTGAAAAAGCAATTTCAAAACAGTTTTAGTCACTAAAACATGACTAAAGGCAGTGATACATTTCATTGACATTCCGTGGCTAAAAGAACAAGATTTCTGAAATTACTTCCTTTCTTATAGGTTAGTTGTTCGGCTATAATTTCTTATTGCCACTACGGGAACAAGACACCAGATGCGATACAGTTAATAAAGCCAAACAAACTTCTCTTGATCTTACCGCTCTCGGGCGAACCCAAAACTGAATAGTAAGGATCAAAAAAGACATCCGCTACGTGCCAGAAGTAACCTTTTTCATGAAATATTTTAGTCAAGTATTAAAGTCGTTAGGTAACTTTAAAATCCATTACATCATACCAATTTCTCTAACTTTCATAACGCGCTCCTTATTTTTCACGGCACTTGACACATTGCGTTCTAGTGCTTCATTAATGTTAATTAAAAAATAAAGAATAAATACAATTGTAATATCAAGTATAAACATTGCTTTCGAATATACAATCGAATATTACTCAAGTGAAGTAGTTTTCCAAGCAATTGGAAATGTGCAGAGCTAGCTCCGATTAAAATCAAAATAAAAAATTTCTACGATATTATGATTATAAAGTTTTGAACATAAAGCTGGATGCTCTTATAGATGCCAGCGTTCCAATGCAATACTTTGATTAGTGGATATCATGCGGTGGAAGAAAATTCATTTTCCACAAACCAGTTTTGCATTCAAGTATACTGGCGTCTGTAAGATTTTTCGCTTAAACCTTCAAAACACATCCAGCAATAATTGTTCTTTCAGATATGGTTCATCCATTTTAATATCGATGACATTCACCACATAATAAGAAATAAAGACTAAATTCATTTGTACTTCAGTAACTTATTAGTATAAATTCAACTCGAGTTTCGACAAAGCGCATCCGGGTATAAATAATTGTGGACTTTACCTTACTGTAACGTAATTTTTAAATACAACCACAGCCGGTACCCGATATATTCGTAGTTACGTAGTACTGTGTTTTAGAATCGTTGAAAATCTTCGGAGTTTTGCCTAAAAATTGAAAAACAGTTTAAGACGAGAGTAGTTCAATTTAAAATAATACAAATAATAAGACATAAAAAAATATAAGAAGGGAAATACTGAGAAAGAAGCAGTTGATACACGGGAAGAAAGGGTAATAAGATAAACCATATATCATGCCTTCTCTTCAAAACATCTGCGACAGCTTTACTGATTGTGGATCATTATTATATTTGCATATGCTAATCTCATTGCCGTGCTGATGGCAAATTTAGAAACTTACAATGCAAAGATATCGCATCTCCCAGGGTAACTATTATATGTATATTGCGACACTTAGCTGCAACATTTTACTCTTAGATTTTCAATGAATTAGGTTAGCATATTTACCTGACTTTGCTCCCCATTAAAAATGTTGATGACGACCGTGTATTGAATTAATAATTTGATTAGATGCACAGTATTTTTTAAAAAATGTAAAGATTATAATGAATCGTAACAAGTTCGAACAGAAAAGTTCAACTAGACGCCATGAAACGGAATCCGAATCAAAGGAGCAACTATTGGACAGCAAAATTATAATCTTATAACTATATAATTAATTTCATTATTAAATTATAGTAATATATATCTCCATTTATTATAAATGCTTCTATTACACTGTATTATATTTCTGATACTTTAGACTGAAGCATGAAGATATATTTGGTTAATATTTTGATATTACCGTACTGACCTTTCTTCCGGTACAGATTAACCGTGGTAGGTGGTTTCTTTGTGTCAGGATACAAATATCCATTTTAATCTTAGAAATCATAAATCCTTTATTATTTATAGAGGTGTCAGTTATTGTTTTATAGTATACTGATATTCAATATAACAATAGTTGTAAAATTACTGAAACTAATAGTGCATTTCTTAACCTTTTTTCAGAAACTATCAGCGTGTCAACAAATACACCACAATGGTAAGTAACTTGTGCTAGCACCATAAATATTGTATAAAATTATTACTGAATTTAATTCTTTAAACATAATTGACACATTCTTCAATTTTGAAATGCATTTATAATAACTAAAGTTTGCATTGTCTATTGCTAGTAACCTAACCTAACCTAACACAACACAATATGATTTAATCTATTTTGGCTACTTTTCTTTTAATTGCACTTCTATGCTTATTGAAAGTTTATAACATTGTAATTTGTATTATTCTTATACATCAGAAGTTTTCCACTTAGTTATAAAAGCCAGACTTCATATAATACAATTAATTATGACATATGAATTTACTTATGTTTTTCTTGCAATTTCTTATTAATCGTTTTTGGGAAAATTTAAACTCCTGACTAGATGAAATAGACTCTGAACTTATTTCCATTTAACATTATACTTAATGCAAGTTGGTGACTACACTTTATATTTCGTTCTAGCCACGTGAAATTAAAGAAATCAAGGACTTCCTTCTCAAGGCAAGGAGGAAGGATGCAAAATGTAAGTTCATTTTTAAATCAATTGTATGCTTATTTTTCTTTTTTAATAAAAATTCAATCAAGAATTGTATACATGATGTCTTTGATTTCGCATTTTTCTTAGTTGTAACGATAGTGGATTAGTAACTTTTTGAATCAATTAGCATTTGCTAAATATTATACCAATTATGTGAACAATTGTTTTGTTATGACCAAATTAAACATATTTTTCTGTAATATATTTAGCTGTCAAAATTAAGAAGAATGCAGAGAATGTGAAATTCAAAGTGCGGTGTTCAAGATTCTTGTACACCCTCGTCATCACTGACAAAGAGAAGGCAGAGAAACTGAAGCAGTCCCTTCCCCCAGGTAAATAATCATTAGTTAAGCCTGTTCAAACAAAAATTATTCTGAAAGATCTCTTACATTTAAACCATTTTTCTTAATTAGGATAACAATGCTCTTTGTTGTTTTCAGGGCTCCAAGTAAAAGAAGTGAAAAGGAGTGAGCGTATGTAAGAAATAAAATAAATTCCTTAATTGACAACTTGACTTGATTTATTTTTATTTTAATAAATGTTGCAAATCCCAAATGTTTTAATTACTCATATGGAGAAATTACATAATATGAAATCAATGTCTCTTACAAATATCAAATAATATAAACGTCATGTAAAACTTTATACTCAACCATTTTTCCATACAAATATATTTTGATTTTTACTAAACTAGCATGGTTATCCCAAAAATCGTCTTCTTCTTTCGTGAATGATACGATTGAGTCGTTTCCTTTGATCTGGTGCAACACGCATCATCTCAAACTCGTCATATGTATCCTCACATATATTCCCATTGTTGCAATTTGCAGCTTGATCTGCTAAATAGTGTGCATAACAAGTATACCATAACTGGCACTTTCTCTCATCATGATGTCCCTTTTTCCTTAGATGTCTAGCAAGAAGGCAATATTTCCTCTGACATGGGTGTATTTGTTGCTTCATACGATGTGAAAGTAACATGCTCAAGTTATCATAGTTTTTTGTAAGCTCAAAATCATTTAACGATTCACCAGCCCCTTCATGTTTGGAATTGAATTGTTGAATTCTTGGTGGTTCAAAAAGTTCTTGTTCTACTCTAGTATTCTCTTCAATTTTAGGGCTTGACAATTCTTTAAAATGGTTACAGATTTCCCTATGGCAAACCTCTATGGCATCTATTAATTGTAATCCAGGATCTGAATATTTCCTTTTGATAATACATATTCTGTTTATGTCACAGGCTGATAAGCTTCGTTGTAGATTCGATTTGTTATGTGTTATTGGTATATTAATTATTGCATCATTGGTAGACACCTTTTCTATCTCTAATTTATCGTTATAAAACTCATTCATTATTTCATGATTAGGTTCCTATAAAGAAAATTGTATTGATGTATAAATTAAACAATATATGATATTCAACATTAATTACTAGAATATCGTTTCGGTTTATTTAGGATTAACTCATTTTTTCTTGAAAATATATTGCAAAAGCATTTGAAAGAAACTGTGTAAAAAAATTATTATCAAAACCATAATACCATTTGTTGAAGTTCTATTGAGTTCTGAAAAGTTTCCGAAAACGATTCCTTTTCCTGTGTTTCAAATATTAAATCGGTTGCCAAATCTTTCATTACAATTTGTGTTCTATCTCCATCACTCTGTAGAAGAGATTCTTGAGCTACGTTTTTCGAAATCATCAAAAGAATTGTGTGAGGAAAATAAATTTTTTATCAATTCCGGTTCGTATTCTTTTTTACTTTCAAAACGATCCTCCTCATTGCAAAAAAGTTTGTTCTTTTCTTGATTTATCAATGGTTCAAAATCCTCGTGTAAATCATCTTTTTTAGGAACTATCCAGTCTTTCAAAAGATCCCGCTCTTGATTACTTAATGATTCGGTGCTTCTTTTTAAGGACATCCTATGATGCATATTAATACTTATTCATAATAACCCTCATAATGACTCTCGTTAAGTTAACGTTTCTTGGGTGTATGGGAAGGCGATTCGAAAAATAACAATCACTTAACAAAAAACTCCACACTTCTACAGTGCTAACATAAAATCAAGCTATCGGAATAGAATTGATCCATTAACAAGAGTCTACTGTATATAAAATTTGTTTCAAATAATCATACCTTTGATACACTGACCATAACTTCAGATACAAATAACGATAGCAGCACACAAGGGCGATTACAAGTATCAATATAATGAGGATTAAGAAAAAGATTTTCCAAAAACCGTATTTTATCTTGAAATCCTCTGAAAAGTTAATAGCGTGGAAGTCATTTCCATTCAAAGGAACCTGTAAAATTTCATGTCCTCTGTTGTCCCTGAAAACGTGTACTCTGTTATACTTACCCGTAATAAAAAAATTTTATACATTTTGAACCCTTTAGTTAGCTTATTCAAAACTTTGAAAAATAGTATACACATTCTGGCCAAGATTCCAAATAATAATAATATATTTATGTTTCATCTATGATTACGTGATTAATAAAAAATTTACCAATTATTTGAACGTACTCCGATTCTTCGAATACTTTGTCGTCATTAATACCGCTAATTCCTTTTTGGTGAATGATATTATAATTGGGCCAATGGACCAAATCCTTTCTGCCGTTTTCACGTAGCTTGGCAACATTCTCGTATATTCTATAAATTCATAATATGTTCATGAAATTTCCCATACGCTTAAATACATTTTTTTTTCAAAGAAATTACAGTGCACGTTAATTTAAAGATACCTTTTAACCTATAGTTTTTAAATACCTTAACATTTGCAAAGAACAAAATGCAAGTTTCCAAGATGTATTTCAAATTTGCTTTTGATTTTATTTGCTCCTCATAAGAAATGGAATATTTGGCGTTTATTAAATAATAAAAAATAGCCTCGAAAAAATTCAAACATTTGCTAAGTTAGCACCAAACAATGACACACAATGAAATACGTATTCAGACAATATCATATGAAGCATTTCATAATGATAAAATAATTGAAGGATTATGTATATTTTGTGAATAAGTGGTATACAACAGTATACAACACCTATATGCAAAAAAATGTTTTCGCCCGGGATCGAACCGGGGACCTTCCGCGTGTTAGGCGGATGTGATAACCACTACACCACGAAAACTTCGTATCTGTTACTTCTTTCTCCAAAATCACATTATATAAACACAACATTTTTACATCACTACAAACCTATTTAAAAGAAAACAATTTTTCTGAAATTTGATGTAAATAATATGAAATGGCGTTAATAACTAGACACTTTACTTAATTTACGTACAAATAAGTTATTCAAATTTATTTCAATTAAGTCCATTATAGTATTTTGTGATACATAGATACACTGTTAAAATTCTGTAAATATAATTCAGTCTATAAGCTGATACTTTAGGTAACTTCATTTTTCTGGATGATAATAGCCCTATCTGGCTTATCCCTTTGTTTCAACTCTATTTTAGCAGAATTGTAGTATTTGATAAGATACTGTAACATTAAAACTGATTTTTATAGGGAAGGAAGTATAAATATACAGTATTTTACATTTATGAATCGAGAATGTACCTTGTAATTTACATACTTTTTATTTTAATCATTAGTATGCAGTAAATGTATTTTGTGTATCATGTACCATTTAGCAATCTCTAAACTGTCTTAGCTAATTTTTTGAAGTATTTTCATACTATTAATCCATTGTTCGTATTCACATACGTTTTCATGACCCATAGATACCAATAGACCAATTTCATCGCAACGCAGGTGGCAAACAATATTGATGATCAGTGGCAACCAAATCTAAACATGATATATTTCAATTTAGTCAAGTCATTTTAAACAATGTACATTTAACGTACCAATATCATGTAATATTTCTAATTCTCCATCTGCAGGAAGATCTTTTGTCATAGAGACGTTTATGATGTCTCTTTATCTTCGATTGAAAATGATTCTAAACAGTATGTTTCCATTGTTATCCCATTCATTGAAGAATTATCCAATGGTTAAGAAGTTGTTAAGGCCACAATATTACTTCCTTCATCCTTGTGTCTGACTTATCCTACCATAGTTCCTTCATTATTAAATATTAAAGGTAGTTTGACCTGTTGTAAATATATAGTCAGTCCATCTTTTTCATAATGTAAGTAATTTATAACAATCAATATAAAACTGTATTCAAAACTACTTTTTCAATACTCTCAAACAAAACATACGTATCGAACAGCATTGTCTCTAAGCCTAATGCGAGACATAGATGTTCTGTCAAATGATGCATCTGAAAAGTGCAATGAGCATAATACTGTTTGTTTATTAAGTCCAGGATTCCTAAATTATCCAACCACAATTTTCGTTCATCAGGATTAACGGGCAACCTAAGGAAACATTTATGTATATTATAAAATTCTTAAATTATATTTAAGTACTTACCTTTGATAAGTTATTTTAACAATTTTTTCTTTTTCTAATTGAGCTCTTGACTTTTGAGATCTTCCCGTTTTATTAGAGCAATCTGATACAATACCCGAACGCATTTTTATCATGAAAATAATGCTCAAAAGTAAATAATATTACTGCGTAATACGATATCAAGTATTCAAATCATACAGAACTAAAGATTATCTTGCGTTTTGTTTTTGACTAAATTTTGGTGTCAAGGCCCACTGTGAACGCGGCATAAGCTATATCAAAAATTAATGGAAGAGAGAACAGAGCATAAAATACTCAATGTTGAGACTACAGTTCCGCTTGGAACTATTGTTAAATAATCCTGGAAGGTAGCACCGCATCGCTGCACACTTCAATGCAGACAGGTATAGTATGCTGGCTTTTATCCTGGTAAATCTTATCGAGCTTACATTGTGCACTCGAATTTAAGATTACGAAAAAAAAATGTTTAGGCAATGTCTGATGAACGGCCTCGTTCTAACAGTTGCTCTGGGAACCAGCGGTAAGTTCCGGAGAACCTCTGCCGGCTAGTGTCCGTTTCCTCCGACATGATTTAAGCCGGGTTCAATTTTTTAAATATAGTCTTAAGATAGGATAACCAGAGTTTAAACCTTGATTAACGTTGAAGGAAACAGGCATAGGCTACACGTTCGTGATCACATTCAGCTTGGGTACGACGGGATATGAATTATCGACGGAGGTGTTGATCACGAAATCCTACTCCCGGAGTCGCCGCTACGATTTAGCGCCAAGTTTTTTGGTATCGCCTAAAACCGGAGCGTTGTGCATCTCCCCACTCATCTCTGACCGTGATACAGCCATTCACCGCCATCAACCGCCATATTGCAGCACATTGCAGGTTGCATATTGTTTAGGGGCCTGTGTTCATATAAGTTGACATATTCCTGATATATGTTCGTGATCAAAGAAAGATGTCAGTAATGGTAAGATTCATAATGGTATATAAAATTAAAGAATAGGTATAGTATATAAATTCTAAATGAAGCAATTGTTAACAACGTTTTATTACCCTATAAATTTCATGAAGATATTTAATGTTCATCCCCGCCATTATTATAAGTACATAAATACTTTTTTTTCCTTAAATATATACATTTCATGCAATGTAACCTGTGATAACATTGATTATTGGTATTCTTTTTAATTTATTAACTCTTATGCAGAGGATGCGAGCTGCGAAATGTCCTACAGATGAGCTCAGTCTCTCTAACTGTGCTGTCATAAATCGTGATGACTTTCCTGATGATGTCAAGTTAGTACCGCCCACTAATTTTTAATCATGATACTTAGCTCTATTATGTTTCCAATAGAAATAATTTTTTTATATAAACTGTATAATGAAATACTGTACATCAATCATCTAATAATTTATTTAGGCATATTGAGGTGACCACTGGTCCAAATCAACACTTCGTGTTTACAATAAAAGCTCATCCCGATGTAGCTCGTGGGACAGTGGGTTTTAGCCTGCCTCAGCGAAAATGGGCTACGCTCTCTCTCAATCAAGACATTGAAGTTAGACCATATCACTTTGATCCTACATCTGGATCTGAATTTCTTTGTACTATTGTACTGGAGGCTGATTTTTTGCAGAAGAGATCGTACGTATTTTTAGCTGTTTTATATTATATTAAATTATTGTGTATGAGAAGTACTGAATACTGGCTTAATGTGAACTTTAAAGATTATGATAAAATTAAAATACTGCAATGAAGTAACACAATAAAATTTCAGAACCACCCTAGAGCCTTATGACACCGAAAAAATGGCAAAGGACTTTCTGCTACAATTCTCAGGGCAGGCCTTTACGGTTGGGCAACAATTGGCGTTTCAGTTTCAAGAGAAGAAAATGCTTGGTCTAATTGTTAAAAGTTTAGAGGCTGCTAACATCTCAGGAATCAAGTCAGGACATGATACCACACCAAAAAAGACACGTATGGGTCGTTGCCTAGGCGACACCGTGATACAATTCGAGAAAGCCGAAAATTCTAGTTTGAATCTTATTGGTAGTGCTAAAGGGAAAATTGTTCGTCAATCAATTATTAATCCCGACTGGGATTTTGAGAAAATGGGGATTGGTGGCCTGGACAAAGAGTTCAGTGCTATTTTCCGAAGAGCTTTCGCGTCAAGAGTTTTTCCCCCAGAAGTGGTCATTCAGTTAGGCTGCAAGCACGTTAAGGGTATTTTATTGTACGGTCCTCCAGGAACTGGAAAAACCCTCATGGCAAGACAAATCGGCATGATGTTAAATGCAAGAGAACCTAAGATAGTAAATGGTCCACAAATCCTAGATAAATATGTAGGTGAAAGTGAAGCTAATATTCGAAGACTGTTTGCTGATGCTGAAGAAGAAGAGAAAAAGGTATTTTTTGAATTAATGTGGGAAATATTCTGACCTGTCACTGTTCAAATAATATAACGATATTGTCAAACGGAATATTTCAGCTTGGGCCTAATAGTGGACTGCATATTCTTATCTTTGATGAGATTGATGCTATTTGCAAGTCAAGAGGTAGCGTAGCTGGAAATACTGGAGTGCATGATACTGTTGTTAACCAATTGCTAGCCAAGATTGATGGTGTAGAACAATTGAATAATATTCTCATTATTGGTATGACCAATAGAAGGGACATGATTGATGAAGCTTTGCTTCGTCCCGGAAGACTAGAAGTGAGTTTTATTATAAAAGAAGTGTATATTATTCATATAAAGCAATATACTTTTTTAATATCGGTGGTCATAGGTGCAAATGGAAATTAGTCTACCAGACGAACATGGAAGATTTCAAATACTTAATATCCACACATCTAGAATGAGGGAATACAAGAAGATAGCATCAGATGTTAATTTAAAAGAATTGGCTGGACTAACAAAGAATTTCAGTGGTGCCGAATTAGAAGGTCTTGTGAGGGCTGCACAAAGTACTGCTATGAATAGATTGATCAAAGCTTCAAGCAAAGTGGAAGTAGATCCAGCAGCAATGGAAAAGTTGATGGTGTCAAGAACTGACTTTATGCATGCTTTGGAGAATGATATTAAACCGGTAAAATGATTAATTTAATTGTATATCATGTTCCTGTACTAAATTGACACTGTATAAATTATTATTTTTCATCTATCACTTCCTTTATAGGCGTTTGGAACCAGTGCAGAAGCATTAGATCATCTGCTCATGCGTGGCATTATAAATTGGGGTAGACCTGTTGCAGAAATTCTATCAGATGGAAATTTGTATATTCAGGAAGCTCGTGCTTCGGAAGGTTCTGGTCTCGTATCTGTACTGTTAGAAGGACCACCTAATAGTGGCAAGACTGCACTTGCTGCTCAAATAGCTAAGAATTCAGACTTTCCATTCGTCAAAGTGTGTTCACCTGCTGACATGGTTGGCTTTACCGAAACCGCAAAATGTTTGTCTATTCGCAAGGTAATCCATCAAATAAATAATTCTTTTCCATGTCACAGAAAAGCTTACGAGAATACTACTTTAAATGAATGTCTTGATTTTTTTTTTAGATATTCGACGACGCATATCGCTCCCAGCTTAGTTGCATTCTTGTTGATAATATTGAACGATTATTGGATTACGGTCCTATCGGTCCACGGTACTCAAATTTAACTCTACAGGCATTACTGGTTCTGTTGAAAACTGAACCGCCACGTGGCCGAAAACTTCTAATCCTTTGTACTACTAGCCGCCGGTGCGTAACTGTTTAATTTACCTTCATGAAGAATTAATATGGTAAATGTATAAATCAATATATTTCGCTTTTATTCGTTGTCTCGCAGGCAAGTGCTTGATGATATGGAAATGTTGTCGGCATTTAGTACTATTCTGCACGTGCCAAATTTATCGACACCTGATCACCTTTTGGCAGTATTAGAAGAAGTGGATCTGTTCACAAAAGAAGAAATGGCGTCATTGCATGCAAAGTTACAAGGAAAGCGGTACGTATACTATGAAACAATATAATTTTTAATTATTAACTAAAATTAAAAAATGGCGGTTATTAATTTTATAATTGTATATAACATATGTCTATATAGTGTTGTGTTTCTGTTGTAGCATTTTCATTGGAATCAGGAAGTTGTTATGTCTCATAGATATGACACGTCAGGTGGAGCCAAGCTACCGTGTAACGAAATTCCTCTGCAAATTGGAAGATGAAGGTGGTCTAGAATAAAAAGGATAGTTAAGTAACAAATGTTATTTATATTGTAATTACATTATAGTCAATATTTCTGAATAGTGAGATAAACATAGTTAAGAGGGTTACAAAATACAATATCTTCTAGATATAAAACTAGAAAATGGCACTAAGCCATACCTGGTGGTACAAATATCACATTTACAATAAGCTGTTAAGTTTATTGAAAATATCCTAAAAGTGGTGAAGCATTTACAAAGATACAGCTTCACTTATTGTGCCACCAAAATCGTATTTCGATCACACATTTTCAACATTGTGGCTTCACGTCCAAAATTAGTACCCGAAAGCTAAAGACCGAATATTAATTGCAGTGCGTCTCCGTTTTAATACTTTTTCAATGAATTAATTTAACGATAGACTCTCGTCTGAAGAAAAATCTACTGTATATAGTTGCTTTACGTTCGAACTTGAAAATATCTATTTCAAGTACCTGTTCAGTCAGTTCTAATATAATGACTCACAAGATGATTACATAACTACTTCAATCTTTTAGGACATTAATGTCACAGCTGAAATATTTTTTTAGTCTAAACTAAGTTTTCCCAGTTACCTTGTAATAAGAATGATGCAAAATAACAAAATTTAGGGAGAAATAACAGTACATAAGTTTTCCTCGGTTCCGATTTCATTATGCTGTACGCATATTATGGTATGACCATCACGTATACAAATACATTAGAACTAACAGAACAGTAGCTTTAAAGTTGCATATATACTATAAATATTGTTGAAAGTTACCAATTTTTATATGAAATATCTTCAATAGTATAATGATGCAAGTTGTGCATTGAGTCATAGTTTGGTCTGATACTACATGAAACATTGTTTCAAGTTCATTCAGTAAAACAAAAATACGTAAATTAATTTTCATGAAGTAACAAGTATCTTTATAGTATTAATTGTAATATTGGTACTTTGCGATAATATGTATAACAACATGTTTGTTGCGTGTTCGTTAAGCACACTTGGTAGCAATAAATGCTGAACTTTAATTGAAAATTTCAAAGTAACTATCGAAACAAAGAAGATTTTTATACTTCTAAAACTGTGATTATTTTTGCAAAATGAATTATTGTTATGAAAAATCATTCCATTATTTTCGCTTGTAAATTTGTTAGTGCATCGTTACGCTTTTGATAGTTTTTATCTGTATAAATTTTATGTAAAAATTATCATTTACCTAATAGTTCAATATTTTGTGCGCCAGTTTTATTATTATAGATAATTATTATCTATATTTAAGCGATTCATTTTCTAAATAATTTTAGTCGCACACGCCAGTACAGCAGTCCTGAAATGTGCCACTGAGAGATGCATACTAGTGTATTGATTAAGTTATAAAGGAAATAAAAGCACAATTAAAATATTTACAAATTACGTGTAGTATGCGTTAAAAAGTGGTCCAGATTATATACAACATAAACACGCTGAACTAACTGTGCGACCAATCAATTTATACAATTATACAATTTATACAAGATTGCTTAGCGTAAATCAATAACGTTTTAAAATATAAGGTAAGTTTTCTAAGAAAATCAGAAGTAATTACAACTGATTATACCTTATAGGTACCTTACACCTTACAATCCTGTATATAAAACCATATGCATCGCGTTTATTCCGCAAGCCATGTATATAATACAGATGTAATCCAATCAAGAAAAAAATAAAATATGACATACGTATTTTCTCTTGTGTGTTTAATATTGATATATATATGTAGGTACATCGTGTATCAGATCTAGAGAGAACAAACTGCAAACAATTATTTGTAAATGTAGGCGATGGGTACTTGACTATGAATTTTGAACCTTACATGTGCAACCTACTCTCATAAGTGATTTGTGGTTCTAGGTTACATTTCATTCAGGGCTGATTCAACGGTCGATATTTTTATTCTACGTTCAGTGCGAGGACGCTGCTTGAGTACCGGCGACGTTAAAGTGAACAATTCCATGGATAAATACGGATCCAAGGAAACCTCGAATAGGGTCGTTTGTGATCCTTTAATTGTTTCAAGAGTACACACGGTGAGTTCAATTTTTTCACTGTTATGAAACACCAGTGAAAAAAATGAATACTTCTACTTTCTTGTTTTCAAGTACTACGTCTTATCCTTTCTTACAATTCATTCGAAGCACGTGCCCTCCATTATGTCAAAAATGGCGGCAATTGCGATTTTGTTCAGCGTCACTTGAATGTTTTCATAAATAATTTATATTGGATTCCCATAAAGTAATTACGTTTTTTTCTTAGGACATGTATGTCCATCTATTAGAAAAAAACGCAATTACTTTTTTGGCCAACCCAATACATAACCCATTATACGTATAATTGTGTTTACAGTATCTGACTGCTAACGTGGATAAAGTTTACGTAGATGTAGAAGAAGTTGCAGATTATCTGCAAAGAAGATATCGCGAGTATAGAAAAAGGAAGCAGAGTCCGTTTAGAATTATGGTTCGAAGAGCTTATGATGAAATTTCTAAAAATTATGAAAGAAAATCAGCCGCGTTTATGCGTCAAGACGAAGACAATGATGATGATGATGATGATGAAGTGTATGATATACAGGTATGAACTTAGCGGCATGGAAATCTTGATGTTAAATAATTGCATCTATAACAATTTCTACTCTAGGGAGATTCACAAAGACTGGATATGAGGTCTAACAATTCAATTGTCAGAATGTACAAGAAAAATACCTCAAATGGGAATTCATGTGATAAGGAAGTTGTAGATATTAGTAGTGATGATAATGTCAGTGATTCAGATATAACTGCACCTAAAAAGACAGTTGAAGTACCAGTTACACCCAATGTATCTACAGTAAAAGTAAATGACTTACTAGTATTTCTTATACAGGAGAATTCATATAAGCATTTATGTAAACCAGATTTGACTGTTTTTTTTTTAATATGGTTTACAGCCTGTGAAAGAAATAACAACATTATTGTCTCCTTCACCTGCAGCTGTAGAAAAGCAAACAAAAAAGAGGCCCCGAGATAAAGATGGAGAAAACACTCAGGGTTTGCCAACTAAGAAAAAATCTGGATTTCCTGTAATCGAGGGAAATGTTAACTTTCAGGACATTGGTGGATGTACAAAAGTTCTTGAAACTGTCTGTAAATTATTAGTGCATATAAAACATCCAGAGATTTTCAAACAGTTGGGTATATCACCGCCTAGAGGCTTTCTCCTTCATGGACCTCCAGGATGTGGAAAAACATTGTTGGCACATGCAATCGCAGGGGTAAGAAAGATTTTGATCTAATTAACTTACAATTTACCAAATTTTCACAATCACTTATTATTTTAAGGAATTGGGAATACCGCTTTTGAAAGTTGCTGCACCTCAGCTTGTGGCTGGTGTATCAGGAGAAAGTGAATCGCGAATAAGAGAACTATTTGATCAGGCTATTTCAATTGCACCTTGCATTTTATTCCTTGATGAAGTAGATGCTCTAGCACCACACAGAGCAAATGCACAGAGAGAAATGGAGAGACGAATAGTAGCACAACTGCTCTCCTGTATGGATGGTAAGTTTATTTTGGTTTCTGCAGAAAGCTATGCTAAAATAAACTTTACATGAAAATTAATCTATTTGCTTTATTTCAGACATGAGTTTTAAGCAGAACGGAGATAGAGTTCTAGTTGTCGGTGCTACAAATCGACCTGACTCCCTTGATCCGGCTCTACGTCGAGCTGGTCGTTTCGATCGAGAAGTATGTCTAGGTATACCGGATCGTAAAGCTCGGCTGGATATCCTAAAATTGCACACAAAGTCATTGACCCTCGCATCAGATGTTAATCTAACCAGGATAGCAGAGCTAACTCCAGGTTACGTCGGTGCTGATTTAGTGTCACTAATTCGAGAAGCTGCCATGATTGCCGTAGACAGAGTCTTTAATCAGCTTGAAAAGAAAAACACAGAACCTTGTAATTTGACAGAAGAAAAAGTCTCTGAAGTGGAGGATCATGATTCCGTAATAGTTCCAGAAAGTAAAGTGGAAAGTAGCCCTGTAAGTCCGAAACCTTCTACATCTGGTCAGTCTCAGATAACTTTCGATGAGGACTTAAAACCTGAACAAGATGAAGTCCTTTTTAAAGAACGCAATGAATCGCCAGTCACATGCTCGAAATTATCAAACTTAAGAATATGGCTGCGTGATGAAGAACCAATATCACCCGAGAACTTGGTAAATCTCAGCATTGAGCAGATAGATTTCGGAGATGCTATACGTGTCGTGCAACCATCTGCGAAACGAGAAGGTTTTGCCACTGTACCAGATGTCACATGGGATGACGTAGGCTCTCTGCAAGATATTCATGAAGAGTTACAAATGGCCATATTGGCTCCGGTCAGACATTCTGAGCACTTTGCAGCACTAGGTTTAACTACGCCTACAGGGGTACTCTTATGCGGGCCTCCTGGCTGCGGAAAAACTTTGCTGGCCAAAGCAATCGCCAATGAAGCAGGAATAAACTTCATTTCAGTTAAGGGACCCGAACTGCTTAACATGGTAAACGACTTTTTGAATTAAATTGATAACAACGAGCTATATAATAGAAGTTTTCATCTATTTTGTTTATTTCATAGTACGTGGGTGAGAGTGAAAAAGCTGTACGCCAGTGTTTCGTGCGTGCCCGCAATTCTGCACCATGTGTGATATTTTTTGACGAATTGGATGCTCTTTGCCCTAAGAGATCAGAGGGTGACAATAACGCTTCGTCTCGTGTTGTGAACCAAATGCTAACTGAAATGGATGGCATTGAAGGTAGAAAGGGTGTATTTCTTATGGCTGCAACAAATCGACCCGATATTGTCGATCCTGCTGTTCTTAGGCCAGGTCGATTTGATAAGACGCTTTATGTAGGATTGCCAACTGCTTCCGATCGTGCTGATGTTCTCAGAGCATTGACGAAGGTAATACAAATAAATGTTTTCATACCTGATAAAGTTAACACATATCTAAAATACTTGTAATTTTCAGAATGGTACAAAACCTAAATTGGCAGATGATGTTGATCTTAATGAGATTGGTAATAGTACAAGATGCAATGGCTACACTGGAGCTGATTTGAGTGCTTTAGTAAGAGAAGCAGGAATTGAAGCTCTTCGTGAAACTATGACAGGCCCACCAGGATTGGCAAAAATATGCCTAAGACATATTGTTGCAGCTTTCGATAAAGTGCGACCATCCGTGTCGGAAGAGGTAATAATTTTTAGGTAAAAATAAAAAAGCCTTTATAAGTAAATAATTGTTTGTTTATAGGATATAGAAAAATATGAGAATTTACGAAAGACGTATTCCGTCACGACGAAGAGTTCGGACGTCATTCCGATGGAAACACCTATAGCTGCACCTTTGGTAGATGCTATCATGGAAGCTATGGAAGCGTAAGTTATGAGCGCTGTCATTAGTTATGTATATACGTACATTCATATTAGATATACTTCTTTTTTTAAGGGAAGACCATAATTTATTATTAATTACATTAAAAAAATAGTTTATATTGTTTTTTTTTTCAAATAACGGCATTAATTGCGATAGCATGAATTGAATCCGTAAATTGATGCCATGGTTCTATACTTCTTATAGACTTAAATTGCTGCTGCAAGTTGCATCATTATTAATGTATTTCCTTCCAGTTAGGCTAATTCTTTAAAAAATAAATCTATAGTTCATCGTGAGAGTATACTTCCTAAATTTTATACAGTTTATAAAACGCTTAATAAAACTTATAATTACTTACAAATTCGAAGCGTTGATATTCTTGATAATATTTGTCTTATTAGTTTTTAAGCTTGATTCGAAGTTAATCTAAAATAAAGGAGAACTAGATATTACACGATAGATAAAACAGTTCTTTATTTGTACAGTATGAAAATACTTATTGAGTTTACGAACATAGAATAGCTTCACAATTAAATACACGTGTGTATTAAAAAAATAGATAATACAAAAACTAAACAAAAACTCAGGAACTGCGTGGTGATTTTTAAACCTAACCTAACATTAAAACATGAAGTAATATATCTCGTAGAATATTACTAAGGATTAAAACCACGACGAGAATACATAAATAGTTATCACATATCAAAAATGCTAAGCTCTGTTAAATGTAACAGATTAAGTACTTAACAATATAAATTTAATTTCATCCTGGAGTAATGTAGAAAGCAATCTTCGATATTTTTTAGGCATTTGGTTCATTGGTTCTTATAATAAACTTGTACTGTATATTTTATTAGTATTTCTCTACGTTTAATTATCTAATATAAATAATAAAATATATATCAAATTTTTAATTTTTGTATTCAGAACTTCACAGATATTTATAATAACGACTGACGAGTAGTACAAATACACTAATGTAGAAATTTTGTGATTAAAGAATAATTCTTTACAAATACAACATTTTTGTGCAAATAATCATTAAACGTGGAATATGCAAAAGAACATAGAAAATAATACTTAGTAGTGTTCTGCAAGGGTATAGTAATTTACATATTTACTCGATATAAATACCAGTTGCAGTGCGACAGATAGTTCTGATTTCCCTTTTTTTTATGGATTTACCTCTTCCAAGAGCATACTAGTTGCAACGGACAATTTATCTGCCTACACGTCATATGTTTTCAAATATTGTATCAAATTTAATGTATTATCTTCGAAAGTATGCTAGATCGAGCATACCCGTTAAAAATACTAAGGCGATAACTCACTCGAACTGATCCCTACTCCAGAGACTCCAGTGGTGAATATCAATTACTTCTTGGACAAGGTCGAGGAGCATACTTTCTAAAATCATCATGAGCACCCTCCAGACGTTTCATGACCTGATATTTTGTCTTGGCAATGACACTAAGCTTATCATTTTTTGAAGGACTGGAGCGTGCCTGCCACAATTCTCGTTGTAGTGGAAAGTCCACTGCCTGAATTCGTCTCATTCGAGCCACTTGCAGTATCCTGTCAATTTCGTCGATCAGATCAGTATGTCCCATTGATGATCTGCAAAGTGCCATGAAAATGGAGATGAAATAACTACAACTGATATATTCAGAAAATATAAAAACAGTATCAATATTGAAGGTGAATGAATATTTTATATGCGTATGTTGAATTCATTCTTAACAAATAATTAGTTATCACTAGATATCTACTTTCATGATTAAGATATGACATTCTTAAATCGTGAGTCAGTATATAAAATTAATCTTATCTGGGTTATTTGAAAACGGTTACTTGTCCGGTTGAACAATTCATAAAATTACCTTTCAATGTCGCTGCATAATCTGTACATTTCCAGACAGGCAAGGTCCGACCTTCTTTGAGTTCTTTGTAGGAATTTTTCAAAAAGTTCAATTCCTTTTGGATGATCGAGGGCTTTTGATACGTCTTCGGTTATTAAGTTTAATTCTGCTGTTGTGAGACCTACGGTGCATTTTCCAATACACCCCACTTCTGTCGTCATTCTTTGATGCAACTGTAATTTAAAAAATCAGTGTATTTGCTTAACCGGATTCCGCCATTGATATTATGATTGATAAATATTATTCTTCTACAATTTAAAAATACGACTCGTGTTAACGAACATATTAAAATATGTACATATTGAAATACGATTATTCCTTAGACAATTCATTTTAACGTTAGAAATGTATTTTTTTAACAAAAGAAGAAATTACTAATAATTTCATCATAAGTAAATTCTATTCACGCTTCCTGTTGACTTCCTTGCTTAGAGACTTCCTTTGTAATCGCTGATAATCTTTCTGTCGTACCGTTTGATGTGTTCCGCCCGCCATGAAAAGCACGGACGGGATATAACCTCTCATAGATCAGTTCCGTTTGCATAATTAACGGTGATATGCTTTTATAATAAAAGAAATTATTATCGTATTATTTTTTTTACCATTGTACCAGTTCCTAATTCGTTTCTTTTTTAGTCTTATACTTAACACGATTGCAATAAGTTGATGATAATATGTATCATAGTCACTATACTATTAATATAGTGAATATATATAATAGTACGTTATCACTATTAACACGGTATCGCGTACCAGCTTACAGATAAATATTACAAGGTGACTCGACCTGTTTAGGCTAAAATTTCTATATGTCGAGAACTGAAGTTTTTTTTTCGAGAAAATGAATATAAAAGGATCTGGTATTGCTTTTAACTATTCGCTTTGATAATTTTAGTGCTGTGTAAATAACAATCATTTTAATGCAACAATCTATAAAATGCCGCATGGATCTTTCAATATTTGTATACTCCCCAAGTATTATTATAATTCTCAAACATTCAAATTTGTAAGATAATCAATTCATCAAAATGATAATTTCTACTCTTATCAAGGTCTACTTCGCCGAGTTAAAGGTTATCAGTAATATCCCCTATCAGTATCCATAAGACTAACACAGAACGAACCATACTAAACCCTTGTTCCTTATAATAAAATTACAACGCATTCGATTAGAGGAACTGTGTTAAAAACTGTTCATTGTATTCACTGAATTATCACATTGTCACGTAATTTTTTACTTTCTGAGCACGATACTTACGTCAAACGTGAATCCAACCACGATGAGTAATCCAAACTTCTCGTCAGGGTTGCCAGTCTTTATTGATCCAAGTGAATTTTATACCTCAATGTCTCCGAAAGTCATATGTCTTCTACGTTACGTTAATTCTGTCCAGGTTAACAGTCTCTTCCGTATGGTTTCCTTTGAGAATTTTGAAAAACACGATAAAATCATTTCACTAAGAAGAATTTGAACACAGCATGCTTCACGAAGAAACTGTGGGTTCATACTGGTATGTTAAAAATAGGTCTTGCCGTTCGCGCACACGCACTTAGAACGAATGTGACGAAACTCTTTGGGTGACCTCTTACTGTAAATTATAAATGTCTATATATGCGGGTACAATTCATAATGTACAATTGCAATAATATAGACAGATTTGTCCAATAATTTTTTAGTTATACAAACTTGGAAATTAATTCGATCTTTTATTGGTTCTTAAATATTGTATTCTTTACAGCAAATTTCATATTTATAAGTTTGATACAATTAGGACGGAAAATATTTGCACCTGCCTGTCACGCAGATGCGCAGCTTGAAGTAGACATAGCACCTGCAGCTGTGTCATTCAGCAACTATTGCTTTACAAACTTTAACAAATATCATCTATCTATAGTGGTGTATTAATTTGCAATGGAAATTCGTTTGCTCAATAATATTGTTACAATAACAAATAAGAATCTGCCAATGAATGCAAACTTATCGTTCCTACTCGCACAATTGTAAAAGAACTTGAATATTATATTTCTTTGAAATATATTTCAGTGAGATTCCACGACTTGCAGGAACTCGAATAAGGCACCGTTGTTACGAATGCGCAAGCATTGCGGTTATGAAGTTAACCTTAATGTTACAATCATTTAATGATAAGAGTCTAAGAATGAGAAGAGGCAACGATTAGCGATAACTTTAATTCAGTCACAAACGATTCATTCTCTTTAATATTACTGCTTCGGCATTAGCAATATCACTTCGAAAAATAACCTTTCTGTCAACGAGAAAGATTCGTTGTAAAAAATCAAAAGCATCAAAAACGTTTCGTTCAAATTGTCCTAACTGTAACAAGTTTTATGTAACTTGATATACCGGAATTGTTGGTTAATAACCAGCTTGAAAAAAAAGTATATTTCCGTAAAAAATACAAATCCAAAACATAAGTTGATTCTTCGGAACTCGTTTTTAATGTAAACCGAACCGGAAATAACATTAACACGTTCAGTTCGGCGCATTTTTGGTATTTTGAATTAGCTGTCAGCCACCGGTGGTACATACATGCCAGCGTGAGTGGATTAAACATGCAGTCGACATATAACAGATACTAATTGCTAGTAGAAAAATCATTTAATTAAAGGTGTCTTTTATCATAATAACCAGTCATATACTTACGCAGAAACAAATTAAAAGAACCGTGCATTCCTTTCCTTTATGAAATATTTCTCCGTCAGGTCCAAAATACTATGATAATATATAATGTATTATATATACGTATATATATCAAGCTTCATGATTTAGTTATTATCACTTCTGTTGTTAATTAATAAAGGAGGCATTTTTTAATTTTATTCGTGCACTATTACTCCACAAAAGAAATGTAATACGAAAACCATCTTTCACAATTTCCCAACATGGTATCCTTCAGAGTCACGAGCAGACTGAATCCTATCGTGTGAATTTACGGAACTTGTGAAACTATCGTAAGGGGGATTCGGCGTTGCTACGCGCTTTCACACTGGAGTTAGCTACGCGAATTAAAGAAGTCCAAGCGGTCGTGTTTAGGACTACGTAGGGAATTTTTATACGATTGCTCTATATTTATTAATAAAAAGATTTTCCCTATTCACAGTGAAATCAAGTTCTACTTGATTATTCACGATTTTACGAGTTTTACACTTTAACGAAATTGTCGTCGACGCTGCTATTAATGCTACAGAAAATCTTAGCACGATGATATTTTTATTCATTTCTTGTCGTTATGCGTGACTAGAATATTCTAGAGTAACCGAATAAAATTTAGGTGTGGTTGATTGAAAATTCTCAGTGATCTACGTGATTCTAATAATTCATATGCAATTTTATTTACAACCTTTAAGAGTCAACTAATTATAGCTTTGTGAATCTTAAGCACGTATTCAAAATGTTTATAAACACTACTGAAATAAGATTTGTTTATGTGCAATATAAAATATATATTTATTAATTCAATTGTTAGAAGCTTCTTTGACGTTTACTAATAGTTTTTAAGTTTCTGTACATGTTTTTTAGACGTTCGTGCTTGATCTTGTACTTAATTGCGTACTTAAAGTCAATTTAACGCACCTTCCTAAACTTTGTATGCCAGGATGTTTTAGTTGCACGGTTCAGCAACGTTGTAATCGGCGGAGCAGAACATTTCTCACGATGTTTAAGAATGAATAGTTTTAAAGTTGCTACTTAAATAACAATCTAAAATAAGATTAGATAAACGTGGTAGCCAGCGTAAGAAAATCTAAGAATTCTTACTGCAGCATGTAAAGATTACTAGAATACTAGCATGCTATCGAATTCGTTTTTACAAGTGAACAATGATTATAAAATTACGAAACTATCTATTATTAAATCTTTTCTGTTTATATTTTCTACGTTCGTATCTGGCATCGCTAACATCTTTTACACATTTTTCGGTATATAAAATTGTCAAATAAATCCTGTTGCTGTGAACACAAAATAAAATTTCTTCGTAAAAATATTTCATCAAATATCAAGTCACTAGAACTCTCATCTGAGAAGAACGTAGAAGTACCTACTCGATAACTGATATACCGTTCATAGTCAGTAGAACTTTCGTCTGGGTAAATAGAACTGCTTGGAACTGCTATAATGTCATTCAGTTCAACTTGTAATCAACTTGTTCAATTCTTCGTTGTTGCAAATGGCCAGTCGCAGATAACGTGGAATGATTCTGGTTCCCTTATTGTCACGAACAACGTTTCTCGCCGAATCAAAGATTTCAACAGTCAAGTACTCCAAAACAGCCGCCAAATGAATAAGTGCTCTGTCTCAGACTTCGGCTTCGAATCCGATACCCTCTTCATAATTGCCTTTACGAGGAAGTTTATGAATTCGGTGAAAACTGCAGACCAGCTCTCTTGGTACGAGACTTTACCTTTTACCTTCACTTTTCCAACTTTACCAGATCCCGACATTCCAATATAGAAGATTCGTTCATCAAATGCACAAGAGACAACGTTCTCAACGAAGAACCCACAGTTGAAGTTTCCGTCAGACCGAGTTAATATATAGTGGGTCCGAGGCTACTCGTGCGCCAATCCCATTACGCCCTTCACTTGAGTTGCCAATGCCGTGTTCTGATTGATCGCCCGCGCGGCACCAACGCTCTTTACAGGGGAAGAGTTCAAAGTATACAACGAATTTTTCAAAATTACTGTTATCATATAATCATCATAGAAAATCATTACTATGTCCCACTGGCCTAAAACCGCGGTTCTCCGATCGCTTAGAGATTGTCCAAATTAGCATGGTCATCAGTACTATTGTTAATAAAGTACAATGGTCATAAATATCTCACACCGGACAACAGATTGCTTTGCCTATGGGTGTCATCTGTGAAGCTGATTCACTTTTGTTTTTGAAATGTACAATATTCATGCACAGATCAAAAAGGC
>NW_014334456.1:0-2293 GCF_000341935.2 Cephus cinctus | reverse complement strand
AAGCAAATGACTAAGCGAATTCATTTTGTTTTGCAAGGTAGTATTGATAACGGAAAAGCGGAGTCAGAATACGGATAATATGATAGAGATGGAATGGAGCATAGCTGGAAAGGGGTGTCAAAACATAAGGCAGGAGAAGCGAATTCATTTTGTTTTGCAAGGTAGTATTGATAACGGAAAAGCGGAGTCAGAATACGGATAATATGATAGAGATGGAATGGAGCATAGCTGGAAAGGGGTGTCACAGCATAAGGCAGGAGAAGGAGGAAAAGGATACTGTTATAATGGAGGAGAGTCAGAGAGAGCCAGAACTCACTCGTACTCTGGGATATTCGCAGAGGGTAAAAGAATATCAAAGTGTATAAGTGTAACAAGATAATTTATTCGATAAATGCAATAATGATACACTACGTATATCACTATAATATAATGTACGTATTGTACGTTACATGCGCTACCACTTTGAACTTTTCTTTTTCCAAAAAACATTTTAAAACCATAGTTTTTAAGGATATATTAGGAGGAGAGTGATGGAGATATAGGAAGGAATAGGAGATTCGAAAATTGTATAAGTATTTCAAGATAATTTATTCTACAAACATATAATGATACAGTATACAAAGTACAGATGTACATACATCGTATATGGCTAGCGAAATATTAACAATAGCAGTACCATTAAAGATGTATTAAAATATATCACTACAATATAATATACGTGTGGTATGTTACATGCGCTACCACTTTGGACTTTTCTTTTTCCAAAAGACATTTTAAAAACTTAGTTTTTAAGGATATATTAGGAGGAGAGTGATGGAGATATAGGAAGGAATAGGAGATTCGAAAATTGTATAAGTATTTCAAGATAATTTATTCTACAAACATATAATGATACAGTATACAAAGTACAGATGTACATACATATATAGCCCGCGAAAGATTATTAATATCAATGCCATTAGTAATATATTAAAATATATCACTACAATATAATATACGTGTGGTATATTACATGCGCTACCACTTAGTTTTTAAGGATATACTAGGATATATCTATATAAAAGGATCGGATATAAAATATATATAGGATATATTTTAAGGATATACTAGGGAGAAAGTGATGGAGACATAGGAAGAAATAGGAGATTCGAAAATTGTATAAGTATCACAAGATAATTTATTCTACAAACATATAATTTTACAGTATACGTATACAGTATAGGCCTTGCGAAAGATTATCAATAACAGTACCATTAGAAATATACTACATATATCACTACAATATAATATACGTGTTGTACGTTACATGCACTACCACTTTGAACTTTTCTTTTTCCAAAAGACATTTTAAAAACTTAGTTTTTAAGGATATATTAGGAGGAGAGTGATGGAGACATAGGAAGGAATAGGAGATTCGAAAAGTGTATAAGTGTTACAAGATAATTTATTCTACAAACATATAATGATACAGTATACAAAGTACAGATGTACATACATATATAGCCCGCGAAAGATTATTAATATCAATGCCATTAGTAATATATTAAAATATATCACTACAATATAATATACGTGTGGTATGTTACATGCGCTACCACTTTGGACTTTTCTTTTTCCAAAAGACATTTTAAAACTATAGTTTTTAAGGATATATTAGGAGGAGAGTGATGGAGATATCGGAAGGAATAGGAGATTCGAAAACAGTGTAGAAACGTTTGGTGGCAGCAGACAGGGAAGATGTTGTTGAAGGGAGAAGAGGAAGATTGTTAAAAAGAAAGAGTGAAGAAGAGAAATGGTAAGGACTGAGGGAACAAGAGGAGAAGAAGATGCGTAAAGCGTATGCACGAAGACCAGATTATTCTGGAGGAGCGAGAAAAGAGAACAGTGGGAAAAGTAGGAAGTATAAGGGAGTGAAATGGGCCCCTCCCCGCCCATTTCCGTGAGGTCCTGCCTCTCCACAAGGGAGCTACGACCCCTCCGAAGCCCCATAGGGGAGCGTGTTTTTTTGTTGTTTTTTTTGAGGAAAACCCCCGAGTCCTGCGGCTTTCGCGCACAGGATCCAAAAGACATTTTAAAAACTTAGTTTTTAAGGATATATTAGGAGGAGAGTGATGGAGATATAGGAAGGAATAGGAAATTCGAAAACAGAGTAGAAACGTTTGGTGGCAGCAGACAGGGAAGATGTTGTTGAAGGGAGAAGAGGAAGATTGTTAAAAAGAAAGAGTGAAGAAGAGAAATGGTAAAGACTGAGGGAACAAGAGGAGAAGAAGATGCGTAAAGCGTATGCACGAAG
>NW_014334455.1:4872-5100 GCF_000341935.2 Cephus cinctus | reverse complement strand
TTTTTGAAGCATAGACGTATGCAGCGGGCGAAGACACGGGCCCTCTATCCGTACGGCAACCCTAAGCACGATCTGGAGAAAGAGGCCGTACGCGAGTGTTTGAGATTGGGCCATTTAACGGGTGTACCGCTGGTCTCGATATACATGGCGAAACCGGGGGTGCTGGACGCTGATGTGTTATACAATGATAACCCTGACATGATCTGCCGTAAGGGGTGGCCGTCCGGT
>NW_014334455.1:0-212 GCF_000341935.2 Cephus cinctus | reverse complement strand
ACAGAAAAATCGGCGGCGCGAAGCGCGACGATTTCGTACAATACCGAATCGATGAATTACAAAAAAAAATAGTAATTAATCTAGATCGAAAAGACAGAACGAAATACAATCAATCAATAGTGACGGGTACGTCGCGTACCATACGAATTCAAAGTCAAAGTCATAACACGGCTAATCCGCGTTTACCAAAATACGACAACCGACCGTCAAGG
>NW_014334454.1:0-1609 GCF_000341935.2 Cephus cinctus | reverse complement strand
TAATGTACATATACATATGGAAAAATATATCAATATATAAACGCACTTACGTAACAATTTACTTAAGTCAAGTCCCTGCTTAACTTAATAAGCTTAACCTAGTGCTCGCATCATTTGTATACATTCATGAGTATTCTCTAGGTATAATGTGGTTCCACAGCATTTGTCCACTTTGTCTAATTTTAGTAAGTGTCTTATGGATAGGAAAAATTGTTAGATAAGAAAAAACCTATATCTTCTTTGATTATACAAAAAGTTTAATTTTTGTATCTTAGTAGTTTTGTACATTTAGTTTAGTTCTCTGAATATTGGTAGCGCTTGATATGGTAATTTGTGTTTAAAGTCCGGCGGGATACTGTGTTCCCTTATTGCGGTAATACCTGTAGTGAGCTCATTGTTGTTTAATTGTTCTCGATAAAATCTTTCTCCTAATTCTTTGGCATACTCATGTATCTTTGGTAATGCAGTCTCATCATGCATATCACTTATCCTAGCGTATCTATCTTTTGATAGTATTAATCTAAGGCACTTATTTTGAAATATTTGTAAAGGCTTAATATTAGTTGGTGCTGCGCTACACCATACTGGATGAGCATACATTATTATCGGTCTTAGTATCATTTTGTAGATTAACAATTTGTTTTTCTTAGAGAGTGGTGAGTTTTTTACCATTATTGGATATAGTTTTCTATTTACCATATACGCTTTACTCAAGACTTGCTTTATGTGGTTCTTGAAAGTTAGCTTAGGGTCCAGGTGGACACCCAGGTATTTGACGGAGTATGTTGGCTTTATTTTGTGTCTATATACTGTGATGGGTTGCAGGATTTTTACATTTTGATATTTTTTGGCAAATACTATGACTTCTGTTTTCCTTGCATTTAATGATATTTTCCAATTCGTGTAAAATTTTTCGAGTATGTAGATATGCGTTTGAATTTGTTTAGCTGCAACTATTGCATGAAAGGAGTGAGCATAGATGGCCGTATCATCTGCGAAAAGTGCTGTTGAAGTTTTAGGGAATCTTGGTATGTCATTTAAATAGATATTGAATAATTTTGGCCCTAGTACTGACCCTTGAGGAACTCCCGCTCTGATCTTTCTTTTTGTGGATTGGGCATCATTAACTGCAACTGTTAGGTAACGGCGTTTTAAGTAGTCATGTATTAATTTTATTAGCGTTGTGGGATATTTGCTCTGTATCATTTTGAAGATAAGGCCATCAATCCATACTCTATCAAAAGCTTTTTCAATGTCCAGAAGAAGCATAACCGTGGTGTTATTTTTGTTAAAATTAATACATGTGTCGTTAACTATTCTAGTTATTTGCTGCACGGTATTATGCCCCTCTCTGAACCCAAATTGATTTTCTATTATAATCTTTTTGTCTTTTTCAAACTTATTGAGTCTTTTATGTATAATTTTTTCTGTAAGCTTACCCATGGTAGGGAGTAAGCTAATGGGTCTGTAGCTACTGGGTTCACTTTTGGTTTTTCCCGGTTTTAGTATCGGTACAATACTCCCTGTTTTCCAATACGATGGGAAATACGAGAGTTTCAGGCACGCATTTACGATATACACTAGATGGACAATGGCTTTACGACCCAGG
>NW_014334453.1:0-44692 GCF_000341935.2 Cephus cinctus | reverse complement strand
GGTAAGTAGTTCTTTAATAGTTATAAGGAAACAAGACGCAACACGTCTCTTGTTTATTTTATTGCTATGAAAGATATTGCGAGAGAGAATATTGTGAGTTAATAGACAATGATTTTCAATCCCGATAACAGACCTTTTTTTAAAAATATTTTATATAAGCTTAAAATAAAGTTTGGGCAATCGAGAAAATTTGAAAGAGAGGAACCTTGAAAAATAGTATAGGCTGATCGTAGTATAGGCCTACTGGGGACCGCTACGTTAAATAATGGGAACGCATCGACTGCGGCACCTCTTGGGTGATGTGGAAGCCCGCAGGTTGTCGTTGTTTATGCCTTTACTGTAATAAGATAAATAAATTGATTGGATATGCTCTTTAATCTGTTAATCCTATTTGCAAAAGCACATTTTTTTTGTGAAAAGCAAGTGCTCTCCATACAGGGGTCTCGAACCATAGACCTCCCGATTCGTAACCGGGTGCACTAGCCAGACATCAGAAACATCTGTTTGTTTTATATTTTTCGGAAGTTGTATTTCTAGAATTTGATCGTTTATTCAACTGCTTACTATTGTCGTTTCGCTTACTTTACATATAAACAGAATAATATGAAGATGCACACCAGTTAAGAACTTTCGCGCCACCCTTCTACATGTGGACGAACAATTACAGACAGAGATAATGCTCATTTCCATATTTGCTTCTCAAGATTATTGATTCCAGGTAATGAAGTGAGCTACTTATTTTCTCATAGTAAATCTTATTGAGTTTACACTGGGCGCTGGAACAGAAGATTGCAAATAAAAAAGTATTTATAAGATTATAAGAACCAGCGGCAGCAGTAACTGCAATAGGAGACCCGTCAGCGAGAGGACCCGCAATTGCTCAAGTCGCCGGTCGCGCGCACGAGCTGGCGTTTAAAATATTATTCGATTCTGTCATAGATAAAATTAAAAAAAAAATATATAAACTTAAAATAAAGTTTGGGCAACCTAGAAAGGTTAAAAGAAAGGAACCTTGAACAATTTTTTTAGTAAAATAAAAAAAAAAAGAAGATGAAAAAAGAGTTCTTCATGGGGGATCGAACCCGTAACCAGCAGCGGTATATCTTGACAAGTTATTGACTCAGCCACGTTGCTCGTTTAATTCTACATTAAATTTTTTATAGATATTTATCTATGATATTACAAAATTTCTCTTTGAACTGTTCTCGGTCGTTTCATTTACCAATTAATTTCGCCATTCATTTTTTAATGTTCATTTTCGGCATGATAAGAGGTAAAGAGTGAAAACCAATATTTCTTTGCATTTTTTATAACTGAAATTTATTTGAATATACACATTTGTTTGCGCATTACGTCCATGCAAATGTTTAGGGTTCGTTTGGACGGAAGACCTTGCTGCCCCGCCTGTTTGTCAAGAACGATTTGTGAGGGGCGGCAACTTTTTCCCCACCACCGAGCAATCCATTCATTTTCGCTGACTGCAGTATCCGCTGGAACGATGATCATGACCCGCGCGGTTACGCGAAATCTGTAACATCGACAGAGGCGATGATCACGAAATCCTACTCCCGGACTCGCCGCTACGATTTAGCGCCATGCTTTTGGTATCGTCTAAAACCGGAGCGTTGTACATCTCCCCACTCATCTCTGCTCCCATCACGTCCTCCGTATCTGTATACCTATCTACACTCAACGGTTTCACTATAGCCCATTTGGAGTGTCACCCCCTTGGTCTAGCCTTCATGTTTAAATCACAGTCTTTGCAAGAACAAATAAGTGACAAATTAATAGTGGCATAATAAAAAAATGTCTCGAGCAGATTTAAAGAATTGGCCTATATTTAGCCTGCTTGAACCAGATTTTATAACTCAAATTAGTATGGTTGCAGTTTTTGGTAATAAAGACATTTGTTTTGACAGTTCCTTTGTTATATTTTCTTCCATTTTAGTCTCTTATTGTTTCACATTAAAAAGTAATATATTCTATATATTCATAATATGGACAACATTAAATCTAAACTAAGTGAACATTGTAACAACTTTGTCATATTAAAATTATGGATATATTGTATATAACACTAAATTTTCTTGCAGTTAATTTTTTGTAAATATACTTTCACTACATTTTTTATATACTATACTAAGTACTTCACTAAATTTTGTTTAAACATTCTACTTGTGTTATTAAAAGCAGATACTTATTTATTTTTAAATATAGGTATCCTTGGAAATGAAGCATTAATTGTAACAAAGAATGACATGGTATATGCATTGGGAACTAATACGTCAGGGTGCTTAGGCACTGGCGATTCACATAGTACATTGTATCCAAAGAAAGTAGATACTCTTTGTGAGAAACGTATAAAAACGTTTGCTTACGACAGTGGACCTCATGTACTGGCTCTTACACACCAAGGAGAGGTAATCAAAACAGCAAGTTATACAGTGTATTCATCATTTTATTTATATTATATTAATATTATTATATATTCCACTTAAAAATTTGTTCAGATTTATGTAATTAATTTCATTTAATAGATATATTGTTATCTTATACAGAGGACTATTGTAATATTAGTAAGCTAAAAAGTACTGCAATTAGCAAAGCATCTGATAAAGTAAAAGACTTTAATTGCAAGTGTTTTCCACGATAGCACGAATGTTCACTATATAAATTTTAAACAGCTACTATAATCTTTATAAAGTCATCATTCTTATTTATGTCTTTTTAGGTCTATTCATGGGGCCACAATGCTTATTATGAAGTAGGAAATGGGTCTTCGAATCAAACACATACACCAGCATCAATATGTATGAATTTAAGTGATAAATTTGTGATTGATATTGCTTGTGGTAGTCATCATTCTTTAGTATTGACAGATGAGGGTGAGGTAAGATTCAAGAAATCTTGCACATATTTTTTTAACATGGAAAATCAAACTTAATATTCATTTCATTAAAGAAGTGGTAAATTGCCTATTTCAGAAATAGCGTAATAGCTAATATTATAATATACATATAGATCATGATACATTGCACCCATAGGTTTATGCATGGGGCCAAAATAACTGTGGTCAAGTAGGCAGTGGAATAAGCTCAAATCAATGTGCACCTCGAAAAGTCAATTCTAGTTTATCTACGAAGAAAGTTATTTCAATTGCCTGTGGACAAACTTCCAGTATAGCAGTCACAGATAATGGTGATGTTTATGCTTGGGGTTATAATGGCGTTGGCCAGCTTGGTATTGGGAATTATGTCAATCAGTTAAATCCTTATAAAGTTGCAACACTCGTAGGTGTTGTTATAGGTAAATATTTACATAACGCATATATCATTTATTCATGATTTAGTAGAACATCTGACAGTGTGTGATTTTATATTTTTCTTCAGAGAAAGTAGTTTGCGGCTATGCACACACAATAGCTCTTAGTGATGAAGGAGTATTGTATGTTTGGGGTGGAAACACTTATGGACAATTAGGACTTGGAAATAAAACAAATACTTGTATTCCTATCAGACTTGATGGGGTACCAGAAATGGGGAGAGTGTCAGATATAGCAGCTTTACACTGCAATCATATAAGCGTTGCTGTAGGTCAAGGCGGTCGCATTTTTATGTGGGGTCAGTGTCGAGGACAGTCTGTTACTCGGCCGACAGCAACACCCTTAGCCACTATACATGAAGCACTGGCCTGTTACGCAACTCCCAGTGTTATGCACAAACCACTCATCCTACATGCAGAAGAGGAAATAGGCATTCTTGATTGTTTAAAACAAGCGTTCGACGATCCGGTATGATTAAAATTGCATAATCATTCGATTTTTTGTTTTGATATTACATATTTTATATCAATTTTTATTTTGGTCGATTTTTTATTTTTTAGTCAATTTTATATCAATTTTTATTCTGTTCGATTTTGTATTTTTAAGTGTTCTGATGCTTTCTGGAGCATTATGATATTTGATGATACCCTTCTGAATTACAAGTCAAATTTGATTATAAGGTCAAAATCTATTAAGTTGCTATTAACGTCGTCAAAACATTAAAGAATGTGAAAATTATAGTACTCAAAAGCACTCTAAACATATAAATGACCGGACCTACAGTTTGTTACATGATAATGTGATTATAAATTGCAGTCATTAGATAACTTTTTTCCTTTGTTTCATACTTATATTTTATGTTAAAGATTACCAGTGATCTCACGATACAAGTACAAGGAAAGCCAATTCATGTACACAAATCAGTATTAAAAATTCGCTGTCAATACTTTAGATCGATGTTTCAAAAACATTGGGTGGAAAATGACCAAAAGTATGTATTTTATACATATGTGTTACGAATATTTTAACCATAAATTATAAATGAGCGATTCCATCAGGCTTCAGCCACCCGTATTTTATTTGCTGTGCTATGTGGATTCGGTCGTGTTTATTTTGAACACAGATATCCCGGAGACGGTGTATCGTATCAAAAAATTATAAAAAATGAATGTTTTATGTTTTTTTAGTATTTACAATAAACATTTTTTTTTTATTTTTTGAGTAATTAAACTTGTTTTCAAAAAACAAAATACACAAAAATTTTTTCCTGACCAAAGCCCCACCAATATCGGTGTTACGGAATTTTTTTAATATTCTCTAGACAAAATATGAATATTGCGCAAAATTACAAATTGGGACATTCCGCTGTTTTTTAGTCACAATTTTTTTTTTAATTTATCAGAACACTAGATTTTGTTAAAAATTTTAAACAAAAATAAAGAAATAAATTCTAATAATTTTTTATAATTTTTTGATATGATGCCGTCTCCGGGATATTTGTGTTCAAGATAAAAACGACCGAATTCACGTAGCACAGCAAATAAAATACGGGTGGCTGAAGTCTGATGGAATCGTTCATATATATTTCATATATTATATATTATATTTTTAGTGTTCTTGAGCATGAGCAGTTTTCGTATGATGTATACAAATCGTTTTTGAAATATCTTTACACAGATGAAGTTGACTTGCCTCCTGAAAATGCACTAGGTAAGCATATGTCTCACAACTGAATAACGTCAAAGAAAGTTTATTTATAATTCTTACAACATTTTAATACTTGGTGAGAACTCATAATAGTATTTATTTTAATTTTATAGACGTTAATTTCTTTACTATTTAAGAGGTAATTTAATTTAATTACTTGGATTACTTACAGAACTACTAGATTTGGCCAATGCATACTTCGAAACACAGTTGAAAAGACGATGTGTGCAAATGATAAAGCAGGGAATTACAGTATTAAACGCTGCATTTCTTTATAGTACAGCTATAGAAAATAACGCACAGGTAAGTCCGACGATCCTTAATTCTTGTACATTAAATCAAATGTGCATCTACATTTCTTAAATTGGGCGAAGAAATGTTGAAATGCTTTTTGTGTAGGAGTTGGAGGAATTTTGTTTCAAGTTTGCGCTTAATCATATGACCGAGATTATACAGACACCGAATTTCGCCAATCTCGATGAAGCTACTTTGAAAACATTTATCATAAAGGCTGCTCAGGCTGGAGCATTTAAGACATAAGGTGCACAAAACGTGGGATACAGATTCCTAGTCATTTATGTGGTGTTCGGAAATTTCCTTACTCAGAACACGTGGTGCAGTTATTTGCTTAAATTTATGTGGAGAAGTGGGTTATATTTTCATTTAAAGTTAGATTCTTTTATATCTGCAGTTTCTACTATGCTTTCACTATTTAACAGATGAAGTGGTTGTTGACAGTAAGAGTCTTGCACTGTCCTTAATCTGACCTATAATCTGATCGGTCAAATGAAGCTCACTTTTTCTGTTGATATTGTGCTTACCAGCGTTTATTACTTATGTTGAAAACTGATACGTGTCTTTTTATTTTTGTTAACTCTGAAATTTAATATCTTTTATATTACATAATGACTGACAAATTTTACTGCATGTTCATATGTACGCGCTGTTAATAACCCCTCGAGTGTTAGGATGAAATACAAGAATCAGATCAGGAATGTCGTGAAAAATGAGTCTTATTGCAGTTCTATGAAGGTTAATCTCCTAAGGTTTCCAAAATTTAAAAATATAAAAATTTTCGCATTTTCGAGTATTCATAATTATTTAATTATCAGTAAGTTTCCAAAAACTAACAGTTTTTTCAATTTTGGTCATTTGATCCAGCAAATCTGAGATACTGGCCAGTTTTAGGCTTGTCATATGTCATGATATATCGGTCAGTGACTCTCCAGGAGTCTTTGAAATTTTATGAACCCCATTTATAGCAAAATTTCGATCAGTACGCTTACCATCAGCAGATCTTATTTAAATTAACGGACGAGTAGCTGCATAGAACGTTTTACAAAAAATCGTTAACTTTTACTATTATTTCTAAAATGGTACAGATAAAACGGTTGGAGAAATCTATTTGTCTGTAGTTAAAGAACTAGTATATTTTCGTTCACTAGAGAAATGTTGCAATTTTTTTACCACTAGCAGAGTGATGCAATTTACTATAGTAGTTTTGTACATTCATTAGTCTGAAAATATCTGAATACATATTCCTGAATGCCAAACCACCTTTTTTAGAATTCTGGCATGTAGATATAATTATGTCTACGCATTGATTATATTTTAATGAAGAAAATGCAATTTCAAACTATAGATTGAAATATGGCTCTTTTTTTTGTGATATTTTTAAGTAATATAGTAATAGGTAAATAAATTACGGGGTAGCTTTGTGATTTCAAAATAGATTTCGCAACAAATTACGGGGTGGGATTGTGAATCATGAAATAATTGTATAAAACATTCAAGTTCCAGTCATTTGTATAGTTACGCATTGCGAATTATATTGAAAGATAATACTGCTATTCAGTTATTCTATGTGTGCACATTACGGGAGCGACGTCAGGAGCGAGAAAATCTTTACAACCATTCTTCTCTTATATTTTCCATTTAATTCGTTCAAAATTATTGATTCAGCCGCTTTTATTACATGCCATAGAAGACCGGGCCCTCTGTGTTTAAATGTCAAATATTCTAATTCAAAGAAAAATATACGAAAATAAAATTGGGGCCATGAGGATTTCGCAGGTCGGCTTCTCAGACATTACTCTTGAAGACAAGTTTTTTTAGGGAATTTTAAAGCGAGATGATCCGACTTCCTGGTCGTGCAGGAAAGACTGCTAAACCATTAATGTATCAAATTACTTGAAAACATAAGAAGAATATGGTTGTACCGCTTTTCTCTTTTCGGACGTCATTATTCTGTGTTCGTGTGCACATATAGACTTATAGTCCCTCCACGAGTTCGATGTGTCTTTTGTATACGTGGCACTGCATAAAATATTTGTTATAAAGTATGCATATGCATGTTTTTGCACTGAATATATTTAATTTTTCTATTTTACCATATAATTAGGTTATTGTATGAAAAACCATGTTTGATTTGCTAAGGATTGCATTGCTTTTGATCCTTCAAAAAAAAAAACACATTGAATTCGTGAACGGACTAGAGCTGAACAGCAACCTTAAGAATAAATTTATACCGAGATAGATTTTTATGTATACATATAAAACTATGTATGTATGCAAATATGAAGCAAATGTGACGTATATATATCTTATGTAACCAACATTGACGATTATCGACGCACTTTCATGCTATCATTTAATTTGAGCCAATATCACTATCAGGTGAGCACTCATAAACATACAACCTTGCTGAACGTTGTGTTAATTCATACAAGTCTATCTTGGTAGTTACTGTATACACTGTATTATATTCAATTACATTCTACTTTAAGGTATTTCGAGCGTGAAGATGCATTTTTTGTGGGTATCTATGTGAGTTCCATAATATTTTCGAGCATATAAAGCTATACTGCCTTGAAACGATTTTAGAAGGTTTTTATTATATTTAAATTTTGTATATAGTTTTTTTTTCGACATTTTTGTTCTAAAAACTTAATTGTCCACGACAAAGATTGCATAACTGACTATGGAAAAAGTTACCAGCTATGCCGCTGTGAAAAGTGCCATGATTATAATATGAAGCCAAACTTATTCTCGCATTTTTCGATAATATTTTCTTCCGAAGAACGAACAGTGACAATTAATCATTGAAAGGTCCGAAACTAAGTCTGAGTTTATTTTAACATGATGTTACGTGATGAAAATGTAGCATAACCAAAAATTATTAACTTCTAAAGACTATCGTTCTACGCTCGGAATACCTTAATTGAAACGTGAAGAAGTCTGCCTATTTTTAAGGAAGTTTTACTTTTTTCAAGAAAGGACTCAATATGTGTCTTATCAACCACTTGTTTTATCATTCCTAATGAAGTGATTCAAGCTGTATTTCAATTGAAGTGCATCATAAATGAGTGTTTATTTGGAGTGCGTATTTTAATTTTCTATTATGCATATTATCATTGAAAAATTTTACATTTTCAAGGTTCCCTGTGCATATTCAAATTGTTCCTAAAGGCTATATTTTTTCCATTGGTTAATAGGAGATTGTCATCATAGCGAATATGTTAAAAATTAATTTTTTAAATTCGTAATTTTTACATGTACTTCATTAATTATATTTTTGTTGAAAGGATTTTAAATTGTATCATTGGTCCTTAGGTATATTAGATTGTATCTAAGGAATGAAGCTTGATATTAAGACATGGGATTATCAAAAACAAAGGGTAGTATAGCTCCTATTTACCATATCTGTTAATTATAGGTATAATGTGTTTCATTTACACGTCACGATTATTTTCTCATTCATTGTTATACTAATTAATACTGCATTTCCTGTATTTTAACCATAAAATTTTGCTCGTATCAAATTCATGTCATCAAACTTTGCGTTACAGGAGACATACTGAAACTACAACAATTTTGTTTATGCGTAACGTTTAAATCTAGCAAGACTAACTTCATTTAAAAAAAAGGTATAGATATATTGATTATAATGTTTCTTCGTGTGATGTGCATAGAGTCCTATATGTATGGTAGAATTTCGATTAACCGAGGGAAGTGCTGTGGAAGGCGCACATTTGAACCGTTCCCAGGTCAATCCAATCTCAGTTAATCAGAGTTCTACTGTATTTTTTTTCGTTGTGATTTCAAAATAGCAAAACACATAACGATCTCAATAACTTAAATAAGCATCATTCCAGATTTATGACGCTGGGTCATTATGAATATTGCGTCAACAAATGAAAAAAGTTGGCATTGGACAAAATTTGTTTACCTTTGTGCTCCTAATTGTATAACAAAGTTGAAGATGAAAGTCCTTTCTTTAAATAATTGATATACGTAAAACTATTTCCATTAAACATAGTATATATTTATAAACAATGTTTATGTGGTAAACTATTCGTTATTATGCAATGACGAAGTTTCATGAATTCAAATGATTGAAATACGGTTTCAATTGGTCCCGTTACCGCAATTTCGTTGCGAGTATATTCTTCAAATTACGTTCCATAATACTTTATGAAATTATTTCTATTACGCTAAGTTTTGTAAAATAAGAATTCGTAATGCCAAATGTTTATAAGACATCTTCGTGTCTATAGATTAAATAGTTAAATTACTGTTGCGTATATAATACTTTGTCATTTGTAATGTATAAGTATAATAATAAAATTTTATAAAAATGGCTTCAATTGTTTCACGCTGCGTGATTTTTTCAATTTCATAGTCCTGACTATTTGCCGTTTCATTGTGTAATGTAATTAACACGAGGAGAGGAAAATAGTTAAAGCAATAAATTCTGACAATTACAGATAAGTATTGAGGAAAAGAGAAACTGATGACAAGTCGCTCCCATTGGTACATCACTTTTATTATGATATTCTCAATATATATACAAGCAATAATTTGTTTTTGTTCATCGTACAATATGCGTACCTACGAAGTTATAGTAGTAATAACGGGTAATTAATTGTTATATTATATAGATATCGGATATTTGGGTATTTGCCTTTTGGAATCCTATGCACGTTCCTCGTCCAACCCGATGAACTCTGACACTGCTCAAAGGAACGGACTAACCTAGTATTATTAATATGAATAAGTATTGAAAGAGTAAAAAATTAATCAGCATCGGTGTAATAAAACGTATTGCAAAACGTAATGTAATTTAAGAACCAACTAATCTTTACCAAAAAACACAAGGCTCAATTTTGAAAGTCTAAGAGTGGGCCGTGCAAAGTTCATCGAGAGTTTGATTTATCGGAAATTGTCTTTCGACAGGACTTTACGAGTTGCCTCGATGCCGTATCAAGAAAGACATCATTTAGCTAGAATAATTAGAGTGTATTTAGGCCTGCGGGCTACTTTTTCAGCGACTCGCTGAATCCCATGAAAGAAATAACACGATTGGAAAACAATTAATCAATCGATCCTCACACCTTAAACTCTATTCACTTCCGGTATTTTGTGTACTTTTGCGTTTTACGCTTAATCACTTTGCATTTTTCATGCAACCTTTTCGTTACATTGCATAAAGGTATCTGCTTTGCAATCTCTTGAATAATCAAATTCAATTATTTCCGGTTCATCTTTCTCTCTATATTTCTCTTTTATTCTCTCGTTCTTCCCTATCCACTCTTTTAGTTCCATCGGTCTGCATGTATTTTTGTAAGAGTCTTTGTACTTTTGAAACGTAAAGAGCGGAAAGAGTAGAAGAAAGGCAGTTAAGAGGAAAGGAGCGAGTGAATTTTTGCGAAAGAATACCGGAAGCGGATGGTACTAAACGAAATGTACAAATACACCGTATTTACAGTGAACCGAGCGTAGAATTAAGTTCTATTACACTTTTCGACATCTCTTAAGACTCCCTTCTGATCGATCTCACGAGATCCGTAGTCGAGTTTGTCCCTTGTCTGTATCTTTTTTTTTGTTATACGTGTCAGTGACAACGTGGCTAAGAGAATTAAAAAGCAGCGAATCGGAGACACGAATCTCTGGACATTTTTTTGTCCATCAAAGAGACCGGGAAAAATCGAGGCGGACAATTTAGCAAAAGTGAACTCGTCAACTCGATGATCGATTTTCCAGGTCGTCGCGGTATCTCAATTGTGGACTCATGTAATTTCATTTTTTAAATCGTTATTATCTTACATAAATACACAAAACCACATTTAATGTAATCGTAGCACATTACAGTTATTTTTTAAGCTATCTGTTATTTATTTGACAGTTAAAGCACACCAATGTGAATTTCCGTGACACCTGGCGCCACAGTCGTTTAGTATATTATCGCAAACTGTTTAGAGTCCTGCATAGAGACTTCTATATGGGAATTGGGCCTTATTCTTTCTTATTTCTCCCTTCATATTAATTGGATCGCCTTTTAACCATTCCCTTAATGTCGGTACTTTCCGTTTGTCCCCTTAAATGGAAATACTGACGTCGTGTCATTTTTTTTCATTTCTGCTCAACGGTACCAATAAAACTTTTACATTCAGTTATACACGGCGAAGAAAATACTTTAGATGCGGCATTAGAATATTTTTCACATGGATCGATCACCTTTACTCGTATGCTTCGTTCTTTCTTATTTTGCAAAGCTAACCGCTTCGATTCAACACTCTTTGAATAACGAATATTAATAAGCTTATTGCTAAGCGATAACGTTTTATCTCTTATTTCTTTTCGTCCTGCCGTTCGATCTTGTTCATTAAAAAAAAAAGGAACTTTTCCAAATGATCTGGTTTATATTATTGTAGTTATGTTCTAATTTTAAAAGTTCCTCATGATGATACTACGGATTGATTTATTATGCGTTTTGTACGCTTAGAGTTTTTTTTATTGTACATACATTAGGACAACGTTAAATCAGATGTATCATGATGATTTTATAACCATGTATTTTAGTGTTTTAGTGAATATTGACACGCGTAAGATTCACTATATTAAAATACATGCTTGCTATTTTTCAATTTATTTTGAAGAAAGACTTCAGTAAACACAGGGACGGTTGGTTTTGTACCGTCACTAAAATTCTTGTGCTTGGTAGAATTTGGAATTTAATAAGAGCGCGATTTACGATGGAATATAATTTATGTATGGATTTGAAGCTTTTGGGTTATCTGTAGATTGGGTGGATGGCCTAATCATCGGCCATGTACCAGTACTCGTCAGTTGTATTATAATACTGTAGATTTTGCTATAATCAAAGTACATACTGACGGTTACTGGTACATGGCCGATAATTGGTCCATACACCCTGGTTCAAGTTTACAGATGGGTTTCTTTTGAAAAGACAAATGAATATTTTAATTACAGGTTTGTAGCGTTTATCTTTGTAATTTTCAATGATATATATAGAATCGATAAACAAAGTAGAAAGTACTTACGGAGAATAAAAGTAAATAAATTTCATGTATTTAATCGCATTTTGATAATCAGTTCTAAGAGGCTAATTTACTAAGACCAACAATATTAAAGAGACTTCTGAATCTGGACTTACTGCTGCTCTACTATATCCATTACTGTCTTTGATTAATGAAAATTGTGTAATTTTCAATTTTTCGAATTGTATAATTGATTTGTTAAACTTGTTTTACATTATTTGTTCAGTAAGTTTTTGTCATACAAGGCAATATCTCTTAATATTTCTTCATACTAATTTGTTTAATTAATCTTTATCCAATTATTATATGTTAAGCCATTTTAAGGTATTGTCTCATCCAATCAAAGTTTAAAATTTTTTTGAAATATTAATTACATGCTAATCAGAGTACTATCTAAAGGTCTGTGGTCAAATGAATTGCTATGTATCCATCTGTATAGATAGTTTTTCTGTGTTAAATGTGCAGTAATATATCTGACCAAACATTTTCTCCTGCAGTAAGGCTAAAAAATAATTATGAAATTTCAACGACTAAATATTTCTTTCATATTTTTCGACAGTATCATGTGGATGTTTTATAATATATTATATTGTATTTTATGTGTATTTGTATGTATTATGTGTATTTTTAAAATATATTATAAGACATATGTATGAAACTATTTGAACTTTTTCGCATTATATGAGACTTAATTTTTTGATTATACTGTCAAGAGACAAGTAATCACGATCGATCACATTGTGTTGTTATATACTGAAATAAAAAACAAGATAAAGTATTCAAATTTGTGGAAACAATTTTTAAGCGGGTCGTCTCTTATAAAATATACTGATCTTATGAAATATAGTTCAATGTTTAAAAAAATAAACATATAATCAATTATGATTAACTTTTTTAGTTTTACCTATTCATACAATTTATAAATTTACAAATGAAAAAAGAATTATTTGATAAATCTAAACTTTTAGTATTATAGGTATATCGATATGTTTGTTTTCAGTTTTGCTGCTTCTTCAAATGCATTCAAGTACAAATTATAATTTCAAAACTCACAATATATTAAAATTAGTCATTCAAATTTGAACGTTTGGATATATGCAATATTGATATCTTGATAAGTAAAGGTCGTAAATCTGTCATAAGAAGTTGTTTGATGTCATTAATTTTGATAAACTAAGAAGATTGTTCTTTACAAATTATTTATACAAAAATTGCGCAATATATTTTTATTGATTTGCAAAGGAATTTCTATAAATATTTGATAAATTGATATAATACGGAAATTAATATATTTTTAAATCAAAATGTAAACGCTTCCGATTTTAAAAAGATTAAATAATTATTACGCAATTGGATCTGACAAAATTAATCAATTAACTTAACAATTCTTCTGTGACGTTAATTCTATGGTTATGCTTAAGAATGCTACATTGAATTTCACATTTTTCCAGATTCAATAGTCTCTTGAAAATCAGTACAATCTTTCGAGTGGACGATATCAACGTACGTAATAAATATTATTTCACTTGTTAATCTATTTTCTTCCTTATTCTCTTTCCACAGCAACGATCGATCGAGCTAATACACATTCCGATTATTAAAAGAGGTGGATTTTCCAATGTATATATTCGTTCTTGTATACATTGAAAATTGAGAACATTTGAATACATATAAGCGAAATTCTCTATAACCTATTACTAAATTTTACACCTGAACGGGCCTATTCGTACTTACATACGTTACGCATTTTGTATTCTTATTTTCTAATTAGTTCAACGACGCCGTTCATCATTATATTATAATTTGTAAATCTTTCCGACAAAGAGAAATAATGTGTTTTCTGACTAACCAAAATGCACAATGAATAATGACAATGAACAAAAGACATGTGTAATTTTTAACCTTTATATACAATTGTCATTTAAATGTATTTTTTTATGTAAATTATATTTTTGTCTGTCTATAAAATTATTTCTTTTTTTTTGACATAAACCCATCTTCTTCTTTAATACCTGTTTCAGCATCTGTCAAGTATTTTAAAATTCTCTTTCAATTTGTAACGGCATGATAACATATGTATACAACAGTATTTTATATCCTGTAGCATAACCAATGCCTCACACATGAGATACCTTCTTTTTTGAACGAAGTAATTAGAAAATATGATATTCTGCGATTTTCTAATATTTCGAACAGTTTCAATTAGATTTTGTGAAAAGTTTTAAGAAATTTTATAACTCCACATCTGCCATTTCAATTACATAGTGAACTTTTACATTCTTGTAATAAAAATCTATGGTTTCTGAATACATACGTATATGTGTTACGGAAAGCGAGTATCCTAAAATTAACTAAAATCAACTATTGATATCCAATTGTCTTTCCAAGCGCAGAGGAATGTAGCCACACGTGTATGAAAATTGGTAGGGCTTTCTTAGAGAGTCCAAATACCGTGCTAATCGCTTCAATTTGGATAGTCTTTGACTCCACGTAATATCGCACAATTTGATCAATCTCGAACCGCGTGTTTGTGTAACAATTTTGTGCAAGCACTTTTTATAGATACTTTATTTTAATACTTCTCCAGTATTGATTGATTTCAATGCAACAGTCCTGAGTGTAATAATGACAATGATAACAATAACGACAATAATCATTACTTGTATTGGCTAACTGTGTTATTGTTCCAGAATATTATAGATATGTTTGATAAGAGTATTCTTACGTTACGGTGAATACGAATGCGGTGTTCGGAAAGCATATGCAACTTTGGAAACATTTGAGACTGACATCTAATCAAAATGTCAGTTGATCAAGTTGGAGAAGATCCTGCGCCAATTCGCCGTAATAACTTGGGGACATACTAATTGTTGTAGGGTCTCAAGTTATAGTAATTAAAATTTTGATAAAATTCTTTGTTACTATTAACAATAGTAACAAAGAATCTCTGTTATTAAAAAGTTGAAGGAAAAAATTAAGATAATAGGTATGAATCATCATAATAAAATTATTTCAATAAATTCTTTACTTTTTATAAATATGTAAATAATTGATTAGTAAATAATAGTAGTGATATACGTAAATACTCGGAATGCTGGCTCTGATGCTCACTAACGACGATGACTGATCGTGGAAGAACTTCTCGACGAAATATAAGTAATAAGTATTTCGTTACTAGATATAAAATCAATGTATTTGAAGTAATGCCTTTCTACTTGTTTATGTAAATTAAATATTATATAAAACTATTGTAACAAATAAATTATTTTTTCCTAAATATTGAAAGCACCGGTCATGTTGGGCTCGAAAAATTATAAGCTCACAGACAAAGTTGCTTATCAATTTTAAAATCACAATTATGTTATTTTCATATAGAGTAATTGTAGAATTAAGAAGAAATCTATGAGTACTTTACCGCATTGTACAAAAGAATGTCTACCTATTTTTAAATAATGTAAATGCGCGAATTAAAAAAAAATTAAAGTGGTGTATTGAAAAATAGTAAATTATTAGAAAATAAAAAAATCACGTGAAAATTATTCCGAATCAAGCCTATGATATCTAAATAAAAGTAATGAAAATTTCAAAGGATAATTATTTAATAGACATCACGATTTTCTTTTTCATTTTATTCACAGGAGACCTCCTAAAATAGTGATATAGTTATATGTGTTTTAAATTGAATCAGTTACAGTATTCGTTAAAGGTTGATTTAGCATTGCATTTATTTTAGGAGCAAATCCGGTCGATAAAGTACAATTACGTACTCTATATTTTTAGCTGCAGACTGTTCGCCAGAGGAACGGAGTCTGTATTAAACAAGTAGAGCGAAAATAATCAGGCAATTAATTACTTATAAAAAAAATATGGGTAAGGCGGCACACATCGATATACGATTTCATGCTTTACCGACGCAAGAATATCTAAATTATTGATAAGAGACAGTTCAAAGACATTCGCTGATAAAAAATTATGTTGATTCGTAACGCATCAAAATCAAATTGACTGAATTGTATAAAATTACTATACCTACTTGACGCCAATGATTATTCAATGAAAAATTAACAAAACCAAAAAACAAAATATTGCAGATTGCACTTTGTAATTGTAACCGTGAATGGACCATTTTTGTACAGAAAAGATAAGCAATAAATAAATTTCATAGTAGAAGAACGTTATGTATAAAACTACATTTCATGATTGTCCAAGCTGAATAACAAAGTTCGAATAAACAAATTGAATAACTTAATTTGTTCAATTCGTCAAGTTCATTGCAAACATATCTAGGGAAGATCAATTGAATGAAAACAAATAAACCAAAGCCATTGAGAAATAAAGAAGCGTTATGTCGCTCGTATCGCAATTCTAAGAATAAACATTTTATTTTATTTATAATAAATTAAAATTAGAACGTTGCCGCAAGACACGTCTCACAAACGGAAAAATCGTAAATTATTGCTTCTTTAATAGTATTAATATTTTCGTCAAGAAGTTCGTTCAGCAAATATTCTAAAGTAATTATAAATTATAATTAATATCAAGAAGGATGAACTAGTGTAAGAGAAATGATGATTATAGGCGCATCGCATAGTATTATGCGTGAAGCCTTATTCACCAAAAGTGCTCGAGCAGCATAAGAAAAACGCAGGTTCATAGTAACAACAATGCGATCAACGCTGATAATATTTATCATCATGATAATAATTGTAATGATAATAATCATAATAATAAATCTTCTATTCGCGTATAACAACATTTCTGATTCATCGGTTTACCTGAGACTAAAAGTTATGGCAATTCTAATATAAGTTATGGCATTGAAATATCAATAGCCTTAATGATGTATGGAATTACTGGATTGTTTTCTAATTCCCTTATTGGTTTTTCGAAATATCTTAGTCTAGGGACGTTTGCATGCACGCCAGTACGTCGAGAGAGAGATAGCTAAGGTAAATAATTTAACGAAAGATTTTTGTTCCTGCTGAATACTAATAACATTATACGGAAATCTAAAAAATTAGGAAAGGCTATATTATTTGTTAGAAATTAAAGGGAGACCTGTGATAAATGGGCTGATTGCACTATCAATAGAATTATATATAGTATATGCGTATGTATAGTATACAGATGCTCCAGAGATTGACCAGTACGTATTATTCATGAAGGACTCATAACACCTACAAAATCTTATTCGTTAAATATTTTACAGGTAATTGTGACATACATCATAGAAATGTTAATTTAAAAAAATAAATTAATTAATTCAAAATGAAACCTATACACACGAATAAAAACAGTCAGTGGCAGCTCGCGTATAGACACCGTGGAACTGTAGCACCACCTATTTCTACTTGATATTATCGATAACATTTAATATAATAAGTCCTTAATTTTTTGGAGCAGCACCCCCACTAATTTTCGATTCGAGCCATCACTGAAAACAATAGACCCATTGTTTAAGATCCAGACAGAAAAACGTGCTCAGTAATAAACAGATTGAAAATGTTAATGATAAGTAAATTTTTTGGTAAATAATGCAAAGCAATAATTAAATAATACAAAGCGGCCAATCCCTTCGAAAAACTGTACATGAATATGTACAACTTATACGTTGTTGCGTGTGTACATACAGGCGCACAAGTGCGCGTTTTTGTTGTAATTGTATTTAAGGCAGCAAGAAACATTATGACGAGTTACTTTATTCGTTTATTAGTAGATAAACCTTATTAAAGATTAATGTTTAGTTCGCTTTATATCTCGTAAATTCATTTCTCTACATCCCTTGCCTTCTTTGTTTAAGATCTAGATAATAGTTTTACTTTAACGTTATTTAGTTAGATCTGCTTCAACCTGCGGCCTATCCGTTGCTCCCAAAATTTCAATCTTAGTTTTAACGTTATTGTGATCCATTAGAAATATCCTCTCGTATTTCCTAATACTTCCTTCTCTCGGGTATTTCTCATTGTTTTATCGCCGCTACGAGAAACAAAGATTAACCTTATTATCTATGGTGTCTTAGGAGTAAATGCACCTGTAAGATAGACCTATGTGGAGTTTGCGTTTCGTTACCACGAATATTTTTCTGGAAGCGCAGATAAAACCTCCTTCCTCGGCTTACATACCAATTTCGCCTACAATTATCTACGTTTATTGTATTTTTGTTTGCTCTTTACTTTTGCCAAGAATACAAACTGCCGTTCAAGTTTTGTATGTTTGCCAAGTATATGTATATCAAGAAATGATATATAAACCGGCTGCTATTAAATTAGAAATTAACCTTAATTGTCACAACATGTGAAACAACTTTTATCTTTGCAATAAATATCATGGAGTCTCTAGCAACAGTAACAAACAATGATTATATTAGTATTACATTGTAATTAAAGTTTATCACCATCTTCTTAACTTTATACTGATTAACATATTTTATCTTCATTTTCTGTACCATGGAGCTGGATTTTCATCGTTGAATGTTAAGGTAAATAAAGTATATTGTGTAAAGAAGCTGAGAAAAGAATTTCCTTAACGTACGAAATGCTTCATGTTTTTACTTTTAGATCAAAGATCAAATGTAATAAGATATCAAGCAGGAATAAAATGGCGAAAAGTAAATTACGAAGACTGCTGACAGTATGCCGCGAGGCAATCTATTCAAGCGATGATAATATAATATGATGGAAAGAATGCACGTGGTAACGAAACGCATGTATCAAACGAATATTCAAGGCAGCTAATTTTCGTCTATCTCTCTGAAACATGTCGTAGGTAAATTGCTAATCAAAAGTTTTGATATATCGATTTCAGTTACGATTATCAATGAAATTTCGGAAAGAGTGACAACTGCAAAACACTGGCGTAAAACTTTTTAATTTTTTACGTGTGCCTGTCTCGCACGAGATGCGTAAATTTCTTGAAATACCAATCTACAAACATGCTTTCAATGTATATTTAGCATGAACGTTTTTCCGATTTCGGTATTTCGTTAGATACTTTTTTATTCAGAAAACTAAATTAAAATATAGTCGTGTAACTAAATGCCATAAATACGGAATAATTCGCTTAAAATACAATATTCTTCGTCACATATGCGGCATAGAATTTTTGATTTATTAAAAATCTACCATTTTAATGCATGAGTGTAGAAAAATATGGTATGTTTTATTTAAACTTGAATTTTGAAAGTTTTTAATAATTTTTATCTCAAAAGCAATTTTGGAACATTAAAAACGATAACAAAATACAATAAAACCTCGTTTATCCGGCCTTCGATTAACCGAGTCTCCGCGTTATCCGAGGCAACGGACTTATCCGTGAATTAGCTCTTAAATATATTGAGGAACAGCCGGGAAGTAATGCAAGTGACCTCTTATTGATGAAACGATGGCGAGATATTGCAGTTAAAAAACGAATGAGCAGGTTGAAAGAGTGCTCTATCACGGACTTTCTTAAGCCGCGTTAGTGACAAGTTACACGTTATTTAGTAACAATGCTTTGTATCCCAAAGATTAATCTAAGTTCGTTAGATTTTGACTTTTATATACTTTTGTGATTAAATTTTATTGTACCATTTCAAATACATAAAAAATGAATAAATTTCCGAATTTTTTATTTCTTCCATGTTATCCGAGTTTTCGCTTATCCGAGGTACTTCCTCCCCATATTACCTCGGATAAACGAGGTTTTACTGTATTTCCTTCTGTTCTCAAAAGCACTTATTGGACCACCCTGATATACATATTTAGAGATCTTTCTTATCCAAACAATTGTTCAATTCCTTAAATTTCAGTGTACGACTGTGTCAATTTCATATTTTGATTTGATAACCAGACCAAGATATATTCAAACTTTTGACTAACAATACATTTTCTTATGAGTAACATTCTTATATAACACTTTCTCTCTGTCTCTCTCTGTATACAAGGCGATTCACTTAAATTGTCATAGTACAGTGCAAATGTTAAGCTTGTAACGATTTAAGTGAGTTACCCTGTATATATATATACATATATATGTATGTAAGTATAAGTATATATGTATATATATACATATACCTATAAATTGTCGATTTTACATATAAATAGTATAAAGCTTACTAGTAGGCTCTCGATTTTACATATAAATAGTATAAAGCTTACTAGTAGGCTCTCGTTAGTAATGTAATTCATTAGGTAATCTTTTATCATACTCGTAGTCTATTTCATAGCTTGGTACGACGCGTAGATATTGAGTATTCATACGATAGGTACAATCAGTACGCACGTACATTTGATTATACGCGGTTGACGAGGGAAACGCGATCGCCTCACTTCTTATGGCTTTCCATAAACATATCTGCTTTTCTGTTTGCCCCAACAGTTCGGCTTAACGTGACCGACAGCAATCACTTAGACGACGGCCACACGTCAAGCATGTAGAACGAAACTATTCGATCGACGTCGACACCCGATTATGCCCTGGTAACGCAAGTCATTATGTCAATAATTAATGCGAATCCAGTTAAATGTTATTCACCATTACTCGAAGGGCTCGTTTTCTGACGGATCTAAGTGGAAACTGATATTTACTCAAAGTATATGTTATTCTTTCTCATACTCCTCCTGCTTTTTTCACTATCTTTCACACTTTATTCTTCATCCCTCATCCGTACATGCGCTATTTGTCATTCACTCATTTGCTCACCTTCTTTCTTTCTATCTTACTCTGTCTAACTAGTCCTCGTATGATTATTGTTTTCAAATTGGCAAGAGTTCACATGAGGAAAGATCGATGTTGGTGTGTTATGCATATTTTCTTTTGCAACATGAAACACCACTGCATCTTTCTGGTAAAATTATACATGCTGACAGAGGCATATTTAAAATTCTCATTTGGTCGGCAGTCATACTTTTCAGATTAAATTTATATAATTTTGGTATGCAGATTGAATACATGTTTTGGAAAAATTGTTATACTAAATATTTTATATCATGCATGTTACTATGTTTCGTCGTGCTCGTTGAATTTCGGATAGAGACAGACATGTTACTTGACAAACAGAAAAGTTATGATGATATTGCGCTGAATATATTCAGTTGAAATATGATGAGAAGAAATAATAATATTAGTCTAGTTTCATGAAGTTCTATAAGAAAATTGTATATGTTTAAAATTAGCAAGTGAAAATGATTAAAGAGAAGAAAATATTTCATAGATATGGTTTACAAGTTTTTTTGGTTATAAGTTTTTTTATTATTAGTTTTTTTGAAATTATAATAATATTGCATCCACCATGGATTTTTCTATCGTAAACGCGTTTAATGAATAATTAGTGCATATGAAAATTATGTTTATTGTGAAATCCATTCGACTGAGTAACCGTTGAAAAATGTTTTATGCTCATATTATGTATACAATTCAGAAATGATCAAAGGCGAATAGAATTTGCAGTTACCTAAATACTTGGAAATTAATTTCAAATATTTTTAGCTTCTAGTACCTATATTATATTTTGCAAGATTTGATAATGTTAATTTCATAAAACAATAGGAACAAACAAATTTGTGCTCTATACACTCCTTATTATAGAAATGCATTTGTTTATGTACATGTTTTGTTTTTGCAGATACTTGTAAGACTACTGCGCAATTGATATTCGTACTGAATTTATATTTTGATATGATGTATACAGAATTTGCACTTATTCCGTTAACTGTCAAAAGTGAAATTTTTCCTTTTTTCCCTGTTTATCATTTTATAATTTCAAGTTAACATCTGCAAATTCAACTGTTTTATTCAAATCAGGAACTTGATTTTTATTGTATTTTTTTACGCTTCGGTTCGGCACGGTGACGATAGGAAAAACGTTTTATTTAACATACGTCGAAAGTTTGACTTTTCTTCTGTAAATTTCAGCCCAATGGGTTCAGACATTTTTTTAGAAAATTATCACATTATTTTTTCTGAATATTGTAAAAGACATGTTACACGGTATGCAATCTCTTTATTGTTGAAATATCAAATTCAATAATACACCTTTCCAATATCATAAATTATCTTATTGCATCCCTTTATTTGATCATTTCTTTTATTTGATATTGGAGTGTATTATAAGTTTTTCTTCGTTTTACTTATTGTCGTTGAGTTATTACGCAGTTGGTGTAATATAAGTAAAGAATAAAGTAGCAAAGTTTGACTAGGGTATTGCGCGTGACTCAAAAAGTTTATTCTTTTCCTTTATTAACGTTCAATCATGTGTATAGATTAATCAATTATATAATGTGTAATCAACTTTCAACCAATATAATAAATTTATTAATATTAGCTAGGTCATATATCAATAAGTCTGGTTTCCTATAATTTTTCATTCGTCGAATGTTGAAGAAATTAATTGAATAAGCCTATCGTCTTTATTTTACTAATAATACTTGCAAACTATTATTTGCCACTAATGTAGCATTATTACTCAAATTATTCTGATCTTTTGCGAGACTCTAAATTTTTCTTGTAATAATACTTATAAAATGATTTCAAATTTTGGCATATCTTTTTTATCATTCTATCATACATGTCATATTACACGTATCATCATGACTGAGACCATATTTATCATTTGCTAACTTGCAATTAGTGTTCGTATATTGCATTAAAGTTGTAAGGCCGTTATAATGATATTTCTGTATTTGTAATAAATTTATAATGTTGAAGATTTTAGTAGTTCGTTGAATTCTTTTTTTTTCAATAATAGTTTTCTGTCTGCGCAATGTTTTTTTTCTATAACAATTTATTGTGTCTCAATATTATATTTGCCATTATTGTCTGTATCTCTTTATCACAAATAAAGGTGAAAATTGTTGTAATGATTACAATAGCAAGTGTGTGTTCTTTTTGCAAGTCATATGAACCCTTTTGCTTAAAAAATATAGTCCAAATCATTTTAAATGTGAATTATTCATGTGAAAAACAACATAAAGTAGACAAGAGATCATAATGAGCGAGGTAATAATTTAAGACAAAAAAAATTATTAAAATGTTATGTTTAGCATAACAGAAATAGTATGTAGTTATGAATATGATTGAACATCAGGCTTCTTTTCTTTGTCTTCTTTCTCCATCAATCTGAAAATTTGACTGAAGTCAAAATATTAAACGATTACTATGATCCTTTCCTTTAGATATAATGTTCTTGAGGTTCATCAACCACTGACTGCAGCGATGGTGGCTGGTCATCTGACAATGATGACCTACTGAGTTCTTTCGGTACCTTTGGAGTAGTATTAAACCGAGGACGTTATGGTTTCCCAAGAAATATTTTTTGGTAGCTATCTAGGAAATATAGTTTTGAAATTCCTAATATTCGAAATTCTTTAACGCATAGCGTGCAGTTGTTGTTGACAGTAATGATTTCATTCATCGTTACATCTTGAGCTTGAAATTAGCTCAGTTTTTGGTCGAGTTCTTGAAACGATGGCTTAGATTCGCTAGCCCTGATCGACGAAGTAACAGCTGAGGTGTCCGGGAATTTTATTTGATGGAGCAATTTAAATGATGATAAAGATGTGAAGAAAATTATTAACAAAGATAGTCAAAAAAACAAAAATCTGCTTTGTCAGCAAACGGCGTTAAGTTTAGAACGAAAATGGAAGAACGGAAACTATTTTTTTAGGAGGATTTTCAAATGGAAAACATATGATGACAGTGTATACATACTTATGGAATTCTGTTATGGTGTTTATTTAGATTTATTTATTTAGTTCTCTATGTGGGTTTACTATCATTTTCTATCATTTTAATTATATAATTTCCTTTTTACTAACATTTATATCTTCGATTATCATAGTAATTTACACTTTTGCTATTTTATTTCAGTTTATATATTTTTTTCTTTTCATATATATCTCATTTGTCTACTAGCAGATAATTTTTTTTTAATAACATTTGGAGAATATGGAAACAAAATTCAAATATTATTAGAGTAATATAGGATAAATAAATAAAATTGAGCTCTTCTTACAAATCGTTAAAGTATAATAATTTTTGCAATTGAAGAGCTTCGTAATCATTTTGGATATTTTACGCATTTGTTTTTTTAATAACTCAGTAAAAAACCAGACTGAAAGAAATGAATGTGTCCTTGTTCTAGTTTAACAATCTGAGGCATTTATAATATATTTTGCAATACTTTTGAAATATGTATATTTTTATGTACACCATTAAGCTAATCCCTCCACATTTATTACAGTATTCTATTAATTTGCATACTTTTGTATATATTTTAATTTATATATGTAGGTAACGTATAATTTGTTTTTACGCGTCTCAAATCTCAAAGCCTTACCGCATATGATCTTCTATTCGTTTATACGTATCCAGTGACTATTTCAGGTATATATGTTTTCTCATATATAGGTCAATATGTTTTCTCTAAGCCGAAGAAAATCATCTGTTTGATTTTTTAATAATCGATTTCATATCACTGTATTGCCCATCTGCCTATGCACATAGATCCAATATCTAAGTATGCATTGCTGTGCACGCATTCTATCAGCTCACCAATTTTGCTGGATGACATTTTTTGTTGAACTCTTTATTTGCATGTATGTACGCTACAATAAATGCTTAAATTTGGGATCTATGTGTCCATGCATGTAGCTAATATGAAAATTTTCAATTTAATACATATCGCGTGCATTTCATACTAATAAAATCCACTATTAAAATGTCAATAGTATTATATTATGGTTTTATAGTTATGGCCACTAAGATCACTTATAATTAACAGAAATTGCTCGTTGAAATGCAAATAAAAAGTACGTAGGTCATAATGAGATTTTTAAAAGGAAATATCATGGATAGTAATTGAAATACACATAAGTATTCAGGACAGTTGAAAATTCGATTAATAAGTTTTCTTAATAATTTTGAAATAGTAAGTGGTGAGCAACAATAAAAAAGCATAGCAATAAGCAACAATTAATAACATTTAAAAAAATATGAAAATGCTTATAATTAATAACCATACCGCGTGTAATATTTCTTAAATGAAATAAATTAATCACCTACTACTTTCAATACATATCTTTTACAATAAAAATTGTTTAAAGGATCGTCAAAGTAAAGGAAAGTAAAAACTAGTAATAATTACTAAAAATTGTCATATAAACATGTAGCTAATATGAAAATTTGTAGTAGAAGGAAACGACTGTGTGAATACATGAAGAAGATTTAGATGGAATGAAAGTGATATTAATTTAGTAAATAGATAAAAAATCGTGCGGCAATTAAATTTGTAAATACCTACAGTATGGTCCTGAGTTTTTGTGAATTCTCAAGATGAAATAAATTAATATAAGGTCGCCATATGAATAAACCGAGACAATATATGAATACCTAATGACTTAAGGAGTTTTGAAATAGTACATGTATAGTTATAAAAGTAATCGTCTCTTGATAATCAATTAGTATAAATTCTCATAATTTAAAATAGTATTCTCTGCTGTGAGAATGATTGTGACACACGTCTACATGATTTTCTGGTATGGAATATACTGCTCGATGCCGTAGACTTTTAAAAATCATTCAATCAGTCTATATTTGCCAACAGATAATGAATATGAATGACTTTATTACATTTAGTACGAATACACCTAAGCATACACCTATGCAAAATAAATAATCTACAAACACTTTAATGTATTTTTTATAGAAAATAATGCACCTAAGTAAAGCTTTACGCAGGGGTATATAAAAAGAAAATCTTAACAGTCTTCTACAAAATTCCTTATATTGTGAAATTAATAAGTACGATTTGTATTTCATAAAAATTTAAAGGCAACAGTCGTAAAATTTCAAAATCATTGGGAGTAGAGAGAAATACAAAGAAAAATTTGAAAAATATATTATGTTGCTAAAACGTTTAGTACGAGCACCCACGTTGAATCATTATTTGTGAAAATTGTAAACAATAGAGATTTTATGTGGAGCTAAAATTACATCAAATTTTAGATCTATTACCAATTGAAACGTGATCACACTGTTCGTTTAATTTAGTCGGTACAGGAACAGCCACACGTAACAATTCTCGTGTCCTAATTTCACCTCCGTCTTAGATTGATTGTTATAAAAATGAGGTCTAAATAACTTTTAGTCTGGCTGTACATGTGAGTTATTATATTTCAGCAAATAACGGATTTAAGGATTTAAAATGACTGTTTTACGTTTTAGCACGACGGTTCCGTCAAGAGAAAACTAATTCATGCCTTTAAAAAAATGGAATTGATTACGCAAATTATAAAATCGCCTAGAAATTAAAAAAAAATTCAATTACATATACAACTTGAAGAGAGCGTGCGAAACGAAAAGTAAAATAAACCGAATCAATATTTTTCGTATAATTTACATTTAAAACATCTTGGAAAATATGTCTTACCTTTTGTATAGGATTAAGTATTTTCAAATAACAAGATCCAAAATGCACCTTGATATAATGAGCAAGAAAATCTAACAGCATTGATCCTACAAATAATCTGTAAAAATAATTTGCTGCTCACCAACTGGTCGAGTTCCGAATTTCAACGAACATGACGGCCATTAATAAAAGTCGTGAAAGAATTAGCGATACAAATGAAATGAAAACGGGTACCGTCATTATCATGTCACCTTAGAAAAGTATATAACAAGCAGCTATCAAATGATCGAAACTAGACCTAACAACCTCTCCTTCATCGAGTCTATAAACGTTTTCTCCACAGGTCTATACTATACCCGAAATATGCTTGGTATCATTTCATATCGTATCGCGTTTAATCTAATCTTTACTCGGCCCTAATAATTGCATCGTCCTTTCCTTCAGTCATTCGTTATCTTCTCTACGAGGACCAGTTCGTTACATCTCATTCTTTCGTTTAATCTTTCACAATCTCCACATGTCTTTCTCACTCACGTACAAACACATGTGCTCTCTCTCTCTCTCTCTCTCTCTCTCTCTCTCTCTCTCTCTCTCTCTCTCACGTAAGCATATGCGGAATACATTCATCTAAGCACGCGTACGCATGAACACACATGAACACGCATAAATCATCCCAGTTTCTTTGCCTACCTGTGACGAACCGAATCTACGGACGAACCATCCGCAGGATCATGATCATGATTACGATTAACTCGACAACCGCGCGTTAATCTTGCATCGCGTGTCGTGCGTACAGTAAATACAGGCGCCGTCCTCATGTGGGATCGTAGATGGATACACGTTGTCACTTATTGTTAGATTCGAGTGCATTGCGGTTCGTCCGAAGAGCAGCTGGTTCGAGCAGCCTGTCAAGAATCGGCGAAACCGTCTCTGTTGATATGTTTGAAGTGTGATCGATCCGTTCATTACCACGTTGTCGATCGGCGCGTTTTCTTCTGGCGATAGAGGAGTGGAGCGAGTCGTCCTTAACGAGCTAGACGACTCCTCGTGTATCGAACAGCTGCGAAAGGTAACCTCGAAGAAATGCGGGAACTTGTATTACAAGAAGAATGCTCAATAAACAATGAGACCAGCAGACTCCCTTCAGCGAAAGGCTACTCGCGCCGTTGCATGGCTCCTTCGCTGCCATTTCCAGTTTCGCTAAAACGATAAAAAAATTGTTTCATTGAAAATAGTGTGTTATATGTGTTAATTATTTGCAATTACATTTTTTTTGTGGCGAGCACATATTGAGAAATAAAAAATGTTTGAAAAATATTTTCTGAGCTCTTGAAACGATGGAATATTATTTTTTTTTATGATAACGTCGCCTTTGTATGTGTCATAAAACATATCAAAAATTGTTTTTTAGACATATTTTAAAGACTGCTTTGGACATGTACCATAACGACCGTTAAAATTCTTATACATAACCAACTGGAGAATTAGGACGTAAAACCTTTGAGACTGATTGTTCATTGCTTTGCATATACCATCTTCGTGTACACAGAAATATTCTGCAGGTGCTGGACTCATACATTGGAATAAAAATTATGAATAAAACACTTTTGTGCTTTGCCTTATTAAATTTCTGCAGAAAGATATGAAGTTGTGATATTTCGATCAGTCGCAGAGCGATATGGTCCCTACACTTTATAATAGAGTTAATTATTCACTTTCTGCTTATTCTCGATATACCTATAACTGTGGTGTCAGAGAACATCAACTTTCAATTAATGTTTTTCATTAATAAATTTTTAAAGAGTAAAGAACTGAACTAAAGAGAGAATGATTATAAGAATTATTTCAAGAGGGACCATCGTTAGTAATTAATACCTAGCATATCCGGTATTAACCCCCCCCCCCTCAACCCCCTCGTCACCCTTCTTCTTTACAGGAAATAATAATGTAATGAGTAAGAGTGGTCCTCATATATTTACTTATTTTCAAGTGAAATATTAACTTTATATAGTTTATCAATGAAATTAATTAACAGCATTATTTTAAAGGATCGATGTTATTATTAATTTTGCCACTACTCTACTCCATTTTCTTGATATTTATTTGACTGTATCCACCTCGGCATGTATCAATTTCAAAATAATAAACTTAATGCGAGTCTTACAACCTAATTGGTAGTTCCATGAACTTTATTAAGATGATTACTCGAATTACACGTTCTCAGGAGATAATTGTAGGACAATTTCTTTTGAGTTTATGTAGAGCTATAAAGAAGCAGAACCAACCTCAATATTTTGTATTTAGACTATTAATGCTTATTTTTGTATAGTTACAAACGAAGCTAAATATAATAATTTTTTTTTTAATTTGCGGTATGCTTGTTTTTTCCCTCCAATGCAATTTAATCAATAAATAATAGTTAACAACAATTTATTAATTCAGTGAGGGTTATCGATGTTGAATAAAAATCCAATGCTGGCCGAGATTTGCATCGTGTTTGGTAGAGAAGAGTTGGAAAAAAAATGGTTGAGCCAATAAACTTCCTACCATATTGGACTAGTGAAATTGCCGATGGTCGGATACAAAAGCTGGGAGAGATTTGGCTAGAGCTTAGATCAATGTTACTTTTGAACCTTGAACAATGCTTACTTAGTTGTTTAGTTATAGTACAATTCGTGATTCAATTTTGGGAAACATGCGGTAAAATACCAATGTTTGAACATAATGATTGGATCTGTGCTTGGAACGCATTTAATCTAATGATATATGTCAATCAAGAATTCGACATCAATTTTATTAGAATAATATAAAACATTTGAATTAACATTTTGGTACAATCTTAGATTTAATCAACATTTTTTTCAATCTTAACGAATACTTTCGTAAAAATTTTGAAAAAATATTTGATCTGTATTATTAGTTACGACTTATTGTAAGGGTTTTCCCGTAATTAATATACAATTCAGTTTAAAGAGTGTTAACATTTATTTCTTTGGAACAAAACAGTCGTGACCGGACGTTCGTCTGTCTTCCCTATTTGGGACTGACTCATTCTTGTTTTTTCCGCGATACGTAGCTCGGCGCTGCAGTCGTTCCCGCGCACCGAACGTCCCTCACATTACGGCGCGTATTACAAATTTGAAAATCGCCTCACATTATAGTATATGGTATATAATACAAGAAGTATCTTTATGGAGGAATTCTGCAAAATATTTTGATTTTCATATGCTATACAAATATTATTCATTATGATTCTTAACATAGTAACATGTATAAATTGGTTTGAGAGTTTAATGGGTAGAGTGTCACCTTTCGCACTTTGGGCATTTCGACAATCGCGGATTCAAATCCTGCACCGAGTAACACAAATAGGTGTATGTCCACCAACGACGAGAAACATACATCTTATAACCATTTTGGTTGAATATTATTTTAATCATATCATTTTTCCATTATCTGATTTGTATGTTTGATTTATTTTCAAAAATATAAAAACAGTCTAAATAATTTTCTGTAGTTTTCCCGGAAATTGGCTAAACAGTTCAAGAATGGGCCAATGGGCCAATGTCTTATTTCATCATCCAAAATATTTTTCCATGGTTGGCATCGTTGTTCAAGAGAAATAAAAATTGGTCATGCCTGGGTCTAGACTGTCCCAGACTGATTCATATTTACATGCACACATGACAACAACAATAGTAAAAAAACGTCCTAGTTTCCAACAATTATTTCCAACCCTGAATTATATTTTTATTTACGTTTCATATTTTATAAAAACGCATTTGAATATTTTCTATTTTGTTTGCGGGACTGCTGGAATCATTGATGTCGAGAAAATATAAGGTACCCAAATATGAGAAATGTGGGCAAAAACTATATATAAAGAAAGAGCTGACTTTAAAAAGTATCAGGTTGACCCAACAGTTCTCTGGTGTAGCTTTATTGCTGCTCGTGGTCCCATTCCTCAAGTGTGTATTCACACACGCGCTCGATCCTAGCCAACGAGTATACGTGCGTATGTGATGTGGTACCGCGGCATCGATCCACCTTTCCTGGCGGCCAGTTCATCCCCATCCCCATCCCCATCCTCATCTCTAATTCGTCTATCTGCCCCGAACTACCCTCGAGTTTTATCAATGTTTTGTTTTTGTCGCAAGAACCCTGATAAAACTCACGTTTACCAAAATTACGCTGCAACTTAACTATGCGGATTCACTTACCAGTATAATTTATGATTGCTAGGCCAACTTGACCTCATCCTTATCTTCATCTTTATCTATCGCTGGCACTGCGAAGTTTTCTATGATCCTTGATAAACTCTACCAAAATGTTATAATTGATTTGGCTATGTGCCTAGATATTAATGAAAGGATCTCAATTAGCATTCTTGAGATATTTATATGTATATGTACATAGTGATCAATATATGAAAATATATTTCAATGCTTCATTTCGACCAGGCTAGAATTAAGAGATTTGTGAAAATTATAAGTAATGTACATAATATATGAAAGTTAAATATTTTTCATCAACTGGACTTTCTAATGGCCTTATGGATAAATATGCTGGTTCCTTTAGTAGGAATCTAACTTAGGAATTTCGAAAATGATACATTATTTAACTGAGACGGTACACTAGAATGAACTTTAGCTTCCAAATATTTAATTAATATAAATTAAATACACTGATCGATTGAATTATTAATGGTGGGTTTTTTATACGAATTCAACTTAATTTTCATTTAGACTCACAATAAATTTTAGTTTGTCATAGACATAAAAGATTTGATTATTTTCGGACTATATAAAAACTGTAATACATGGTCTCAGCTTTGTCTCGGCAAAGTCTTTTGGTTTTGCAAATCTAAAGAGTTTCATATATTCCAGACATTAAATCGGGATAAGATGGACTGAGATACAATGTGTTATTAAATATGCATGTTCTGACACTCTTATATTTTCTTTTAAAAGTCTTAACTAATGACTGTCATTTTTACTTGCTCTTTAATATTTTTGAATATTTTTACTAGAATCAAAAATGGAATAAAGTTAAGAAATGGATTTCTTTACCCTCTGTACTCTTTACAAAGAATGAGTATACATATAAGCATAGGCGCCAATGCATGTACCCAAGATACTAGATAAACTATTAAATCGAAGATTCAAGTTTATAGAAAAAATGAAATACAGTTGTCGATGAAATACTAATATTTTCAGGTTTCTAGCACTTCCGTTTTCAAAATTCACATCATTATTTTTTTAAAGATTATATCGAATCTGGCAGCTGTCTATTGATACAGAGAAGTATCTTACATCCTTTATTTTTTTAGGATTCGGTTATTGATTCGATGTATTTTTTGTCTTCATACGAATATATGCGTATTGCAATACACGTATATACATATAGGAATAGATGACGTAAAAATATGTATATTGCAAGAAAAACTTGAACATCATTCAGGTATCGAATTGTAACTCTAGATTGATTTTTCGGTGCGGTGGATATTGTTTGAAAATTTGTTCAGCTTGCGGGGATATTCTTCATGGTAGCGTTTAGGGAGATTGTCAGTAGTTTTGCTGGAGCGCAAGAAAGAGGCGAGTGTCTAGAAAGTGGAAGTTATGCATCCTTGATAGATTTAACGAGGGCAAAGTTACTTTTCTAGAGTGGACAGAAAACAGCAAAACTTTCTCATATTCTTATTTTCTTGTCGAAAAAAAAAACTTCGACGTCAGGATACGAAGTTGTGGTTATGTATATAGCAGCATTACCATTGACGAAAGTGTTTTAAATTACAAAATTGTTCTATTCTTTATAGAGTCACTTTCTCTGATTAAGAAGCCGAGTTCCTGCAATTGACTATCTTATAGACACTTGATTTTCGTAAAATTCTGAAATTTTAAAATCTGTATATTACGGCGCTGAATAATGAATTTTACAATATAGAATCATAAAAATTCTACATCTATAATGATTGGTTGGAAATTATGGAAAAATCGAAAAATTTTGATTTCAGTAATAGTAGGTCTTGATCGGTTTTCTTTAATATTCAAATTAATTTTAAAAAGAACGTCATATATTGACAATCTCGTTCTATTTCTCGAAAAGTATCAATTTTCGATTAATATGCCTGAAAGCAATCGAGCCTGTTTAAAGTTAACGGCATTTCGCCGGGTTTCGGATAACTTTAATTTCCATTTGATCGAATGACGATAAAGTTTTCGTTCGGTTCGTTAGCTCCAGTCTCCTGACGCCGTTTACATCTATTTGAAAGCTTAGTAGTAAGAAACAAACGTACTTATCAATTTTTTTTCATTTACAAATCTTTTCATTTTTTCACTTTACTAGCACAATGGGCAATCCTTAATATACAAACGAAAAGCATATAGTTTGTTCACGAGTAAAATACGTTTTTACGGGGCCATTTTCTTATGAGATTTCATGTCAAAGAGTCCCTTAGATCTCGCAGTTTGCTCGTGAATCATGTCACTGTCCTTTTCTTTTCCTTCCCTTTAAATGGATATAAATATACTTTAAAATACTATATATTTAATACCAATACTATATTGTATATTATGATAGTGAATATTATAAAATACGTGACCGCATTCAGTAAACTTATTCCCGGAAATGCAGTGCGATCTTTTTCCTTGGCTTCGCGAAACAAAAAGATCACTTTTCTACTCATGCAGCTTTCGCGATTAGTGACGTCTTAAGAATGTAAGCACTCCGCCAGTCTTCACTTCTCGGCCGCCATCTAATTTCAGTAGACGAGTGTGAAACTTAAGATGAGAATAAGAATGAAAGTGAGTAAGAAGTAGAGGAGTGAAGAGAGAGAAAGAGAGAGAAAGTTGCAATTATCTTACGGCCATGTTATTTCCGATAGTTGCAGTGTAATGAGCTCCTGATATATTTTTAACCAATAAATAGCAATGAATGACATAACAAATTATTTCAATGATACAATTATAATTCTAAGCTATTATAATTTTTTGCAAAATATTTTGATATATGGAAATTAACGAAATAAAGATACAGATCATATCACTAATCTTCTTGCTATCCAAATTCAGTGTGTCGCAAATAACATCTAAGACTGCTTGTGTAAGAGATAACATAGTACAAGGCGGAACTGAAATACTAGATGAATTAATAAATATAACAAGTTAAATAAATAAATCTAGTCCTACAAAATATATGTTAAAATTAGCAGTTATGCATACGAATAATAATCGACGTGATCCCGAACATATTGATATCTTCAGAATCAAGAACTGTATCGATAATTTATCAGAGAATTTCTTTGCAGAAATTAACAACAACACAGTCGTACGAAATGTCTTACAAGACGTAAGCAATAGTAGGCGACGCCTTTAAAGCCTTAATGGACACGATGAATACCCAAGCATAGTACAAGGGTGTGGTCTTTAGGACGAAAAGGGGGTTGCTTTCTGTGTAAAGGGGTCGGGGCCGTTTGGCAGTCATTTGTTTGCTGTCCCGTGATTCACAATGGCTCACATCGGCCGGAAAATTATGCTTTCGTAACGTCAACAGCAACGTTGCGTGCTTTTATCACTGGTGCTGGAAGAGTATGACGTACGGAAATTTTCCACTACATTCTTTCCAAGAAATCATCAAGATATTCCTGACCATTTTTAACGCCATTTCTTATATCTTCTCTTTTGATCCTTCGCACTCCAGATTTCCCCATTTTACATATATTTTGGTGCCTCAGACATGACAGTCGAGTGCAAAGAACTAAGTGTATCTGCTGTATGATATAAGGCTAAACTATATTTCACTCTTTCTATATAATTCTTTATCATTTTGTCCCCTTTTCACCATTTGTCGAGAATTACATGACATTTCAAGTAAAAGGGACGGTCGACGATCATTAGTTTACTCGACGTCTAACGGATTAAGGTTAACTAGGCTTCGTTGAGGATTTGAATCGTATGTCGGTGTCATTCTATTATTTTTTTATATGCTATCGCCAGCCGTTGACTCTGTAATGAAAGAAACGAAGATACGTCAATTTTTATTCATTTCTCCTTTCTACTATTTGCTGCTTTACTGTTATTACCGAGAGCATCTTTTTTGACTACACGATATTGCTCTGATTCTAATGTTCGCTGTACTTTTTTTTTTGTATTAGAATAGAGATATACTATGGTATGCAGACAAGTTACCTATACTTTCGTACCGAAGATCGCCCTCTTTGAGTCCGAAGCTGATTAAATCTTCTTTTGTTTTCTTTTACTTTTCTCAATATCTCAGAATTGTTTTATCCTTTCTTCATTGTTCTATTTCATTTTCATTTCAACTACCAAAGTCGTTACGATAAATTTTTGAACTTTCAGAAATCTTTGTGAATCGAATAAACCGATAATGTCAGTGTGCATAATGAGTGTAACATTCGATCAATTTACTTTGGAATTAATCTAGAAAAAAAATATTATTATTATAATTTTAGATAATGTATATTAAGAATATATCACATGACCTACTAAATATATACGATTAAAAATTAATTTAAAAAAACAATGCATCATTTTTAATTTAGAATTTTTCCAATTAATAGTGACTATATAATATTGCGTCATTTAACTTCATGACATTTTTTTTATATGACGGTATGGAACGTGCAGATGTCTAGAATTTCCGGTAACGACGTAGCACATACATGAATTCCATTTTTTTATAAGACGGAACCACCATAGTTTATATGATTTATGAACCACAGAGCAATCAAGATACTATGATTTTCATTTAACACTTCTATAATTTAGAAAATATTATTTTATAATATTTTATTCATTTTATAGAAGGTCGACGACTTGGAACTTCTTGTTTAAGAAATGCATAAACGCTGTCATGTAAATTAATTTGAAGCTCATAGTCAGCAGAAAGTCAACATAACTAAAAATAATGTTCAACGATGTTATTATACGTTATATTATATACAATTTATGACTACTATGGATTACAAAGTTGTAAGCAAGATTTTAATTATTCACGTGCCTTATTTGCAACAGCAAAAAGAATATTTAATAAAACTATTTTTGAACCGTTATAATTTCCTTTATGCTACCTAATATATTTATTTAGAATCATATATGGTTTTATATGTATAATGAATTGCCCGAATCCCACTCGTTACACTTCACTTCTTCACGAGGCCACCAGAGGCGCGGGAGAGCAAGAAATTTCCGGACAATTAGCAGCAGCAAAGGTTGTAACACCGTGTTACAGTATTAAGGCACATATCAAAATAAAAATACTTTGTAAATTTTCTTCATATTCGGACAGTGATTTGTAGTCAGAATCATACAAATTTCAATATTATTTCTTACCGAAAATCAAGTATGCAATCGGATATCAATGATGTCGATTATGTTGCGTTTATATGTAGAATAGTAATCGAATTTTACGACAAGAAACTGTCATCTATATCAATTTCAGATTCGTCACAATTACAAGCAGTTTATTATCCATAACGAAAAAGGATGAAAAGGCGAAAGGGAAGGGGATTGCTCAAAAAGGGAAGAAATAAAAAAAGCAGGATTTATTTTTAGCGAGTTGTCGGAAGACTGTGCTAGATGCTACGGGAGTCAGTGGTAGTTATAAAGCTATAGGCTTACACATATAAAGTAGCTGGCCCCGCTTTTCCTTTGGACACCACTTTACACGTTTCCCTAAACCGAAAGCTCTGTAAGTAGAGCGACCAGTACTACTTTTGAAAATGTTTAGCCAACCAGGGGAGAAAATATTTTCTCGCATTCGAGCGTGAAAAAACTATACAAGTTGAAGACAAAAGAAATATTGCACGGATATAAAAACGTTCTGCTATTCATTTTTTCATACATTCATGTTGCTATTTTAGCGATATGTTACGTTTGACTTGATATTTTACAATACTAATGAGAACTCTGATTCAACGATTCGTGATGCTAATTTAAATTCTAGAAATTTTTAATCTCTGGTAATAGTCGTATGCCATAGAAGCAATCCGGTTTTTGTTATTACATATCGATTTAATAATATGCACAAAATTTGGAATATTGTATTGTAATAGTATATAGAATATTTGTAAATGTAACATATAACACTTGTAAATTATCCCTAGCAGGAATATTTTTGAATGTACCAATACGAGCGTTGCTTGCACCTTGACGGGCCCTTGGTTTGCTTAATAAATATTTCTGTTAGAGCCGAATTTCTCTAATATAAACTTGATAATACATATTGTAAATTCTAGAATATCTGAAACTTGGGTCTGCCAATCACGGCTATGACAAAATATAACTTTTTACAAGATTACACATAAGTCTCGCGTATAGTTTTTATGGGTGGTAGTTAAGCTCTGACATATAAAAATGACATTCCTCGGGATGGGGAATCCAACACAATTAGGGCGACGAAGTATTTCGCTGATAAATCTATCTAATCTAAATATCTACCGTATCAATTTCGATAAAGATTTAATACTTATTTCAAACCAAAACCTTGTTATTGCAACAATTTTTGCAATTTATTTACGAGTAGGATTTCCCTTTGAAATTGATTCTTTATATTATATCCTTCTAATGTCCTCCTGTTATTGCACCATATCGCGCAATAAAACTTGAAGACATTTATTGTCTAGAATATATGTATAACCCTTGTAAGACGAAAGAACTAGTTACAGAATTCAAATTGCGCTCGTATAGTGGTATTTGTATGATTGAGGAAATAAGATTTTATAATCCTGTATATTACACGCACTATACATATGTATAGTTATTTTTTTTATTTGAATGATGTAACTGATAACTACAGACGATTCGAAATCGGCAGTAGTTTTTTTCAACGACTCTCTTTTGCATTCCTTCTCCAATTTCTTTCGAAAAATTTTAAGGAAAAGTACTAATGATGTCCAAAATGTAAAATGAAGTATAGATATAAAAATTTTTTGCTCGAGAACAATATGCTATAATATTTATAATTTTAATAAAGATACATACATGTGATAATATTAAGTAAATACAATGGAAATTCTGCAAGATGGAACATTATGACAACCCATAAAAAGAAACGGTAAGACATTTTGGAATTTTATTTAGTCTTCGGAGGGAACGAAAACAAATTTCACCCGTATTTTATTTGAATGTTGTCGAAAAAAAAGAATAATGGCGTCTGTCTAAGGTATTCATGTCGGTTTCATGTTACACGAATAAGTACTAACAGTAGAATGATAAAAATAACAATGCAGGGTAGAAATGCTCCAAACTTCCACCCTCTTTCACTCTCTTGCCATTCCTTGTCATTATTTTTTTCCTATAAAAAAAAAGTAACCCATTGTTATATTTTAAGTTTTTCTATGTGGATACATTCTATAACGCTATCGTTATAAATAGCACGGCTATAATAACGTTCTATACGTATATTTCGTGTTGAAATAAATACAAACAAAAGATTGTCAATAGTGACATACATACAAGATTTATCATGACACAGAATCCACTTTCTAAGAAACTTATCTTAAATTCTTAAATTTTCTATTCTTCGTCATGATGCAACGTTAAAAAAACCGTTCAACAAAATTGTATCTTTTTTTTGATAAAAATTCCGAGATACATTTTCGTTTCCTCCACTGTCGGTGAATATTACTCTCTAAAATTTTATGAGGCATGTTATTTACGACGAGAGCGTACTTCCCGTTAATAAGATCCCATTGGGTACAGAATACCCTATTAAAATTGAAAATTGATATCGGAATAGAAAGTAAGTATTCATGAATGTCGAAGAAATGAAGCATGGCGACGTGGTATGCGACCCTGACTAGAGGTAATTATTCTTAATCGATCGAAGTGATATTACAGGAGGTGCACTTTTAACGAAAGTGCAGATTTATATGAACGTTACTAGGGCAGTCGAGTGTGCTCTATAATCATGAACGGCAATAGAATCCTGGTCCGTAAGGATATTGGATGCCAGGAGGCTGTAAGCTGTGAAAACACCGAATTTATCGACAGGATATGAGATCATAGATTCAAAAAGTGAAAAATGTTCCTAGCTCAGTGTGTCAACGATAGAGCGGATTGCTTTGAAAAGTAGTCTGAAGTTATGGGAACGAACTAGTGTAAATCGGGATTTGTCTAACGATCAATGGGAAATCCCAGAAGAACGAGAGGAGCCGTGTAAAATAATAAGAGTAAAGGGAACATGTCTCAGCGAGGATAAATATTGCTACGTCGAAGGATTTCGTATATCTCTTTCTATAATATCGTCTGATAATATCTTGGTGCATAAAGACTAGGATAAATATTTTTATGGCATAAAAATAATACTTCAGAGAAAATGAGCCTGAGTCGAGCCACGGCCGAAAGACGCATGAAGCGTGTGAACGTATGTAATGGATTGAATTTTGCAAAAAGAATAATATTATCTACTGGCTTAAATGAAAGTATTGGATATCTAATCAATATCGGGAACTTAATTTTTCATGTAAAATTCAACCCAATTGGTTCAGCATTTTGTTCGCAATTTCGGATAAAGATTTTGTGCCTGTGCGCGAGGATCACATATATAATTTCCTAAGGACATGTTCACACGTGACATGTGGTTATACCTAAAAAGATAGGTTGATAGTTCGATAATTAACATGAAAGGGCTTTTTCAGCAGTCTCTTTTCGTATTGTTGCTATAAAAATTGTACATTGAAAGGAGGATGACTGATCAAAATACAGTCTTTTTAATAAGGTGACAGCAGAGGATACCGAAGACAACCGAAGATATACGAAGTGAATCTATCGGCAATAGTAGTGGAATTTAAAGCCTTCGGGGTGCACGATAAGACAGAACGAAGCGTGACATTACAATGCGAATTCTTACGCTTCAAGAATGACAAAAAAGAGGGTGGGGAAGAGAGGCCCTTATTGTTGAAATACCTCACAGCAAAAGGGTTCGATATCGAAGGTGTTCGAATGAGAAACATGACCCGCAAAATTTTGGCAATCAGTCTCACTCCGGTTCTTTGTTCTTTTTAATGATATGTTATATGCCGTCAGTCAGAAAGTTTTGCAATGGGCAAAAGTGACAAGTCATTATTAAAGATGATTAGTTATATTCTTATGATTCATCGTTAATTGTTTGTTTCATAATGAGAAATAGTTAGATAATTTTTTTATGCAGATAAGTATGTATCAGGGTTGCTGTGCAGGCTCTTATGTTATTTTACTAAATCCTGTCAGAAAATTGAGTGGACATTCCACGCGTGAGAATTGAGAGGGGAAGGAAACTAAGAGAAACAAAATTTAATTTTTATATTGCAGCTCATACTTGTTTGTAAACAGAGTTAAGAGAATGTAATTTATTAAAATTCAGAATAGAGCATTAAAGTGTTATTTTGTTAAAAATTATAAACCATGACGTGCGTGAACCTTAAGGATTATACGTAATAAAATAAAAATATAGCTACATAATTTTTAAGGAATATACATAGTTACAGGAAACGTCATAATTTCAAATATATCGAAATTCTCACTGGAAAGTTCAAAAAGTTATATGTGCATTTCCAGTTCGTACATTTTTTTTTTCAAAAAAGGACTTTCTGGAACCTTATTTCAGAACTTTCATGGTAACGCGAGTCCTTCCAATCGTAAAACGGCACGATCTTTGCAACAACTTTTCAAGAACTACTTAGTGATGCATTTTTTATAAAATTGTGCAAACCAATTTGCCCACCTATTGATTTTGGGTGGCTGCCAATGCGAGACATACATATGTATATGCAATATTGAACATGAGGTCAAGTAACCTGTCAAAATAGTATTGCCATTTGATTAACCGATTTGTGATAACCTAATAATGTAGTTTTGATATCGAATTTGGTAGATTATGTATACGTTGTGTCTTTAGAAAATTATTACGTAGAAATGAAATTATAATATAAATTTCAACAATAATTATTGCAATGAAAATTATTAATCGAATTTGAAATCGTTGACCCTTGTATTATGGATATGCGTACATACCAACATATTCGATTCTAATTGTCGCATCGATGAATATATTTCATTCCGACCACTTTAACATTAATTTCACAGATGGAGATTTAGAAAACAATATTACAAATTAAAATCTTTAAGGTTCAATTAGTATATTAATATTAATATTACGGTATACTTGTATACCACAATATATAGAAAAAATATGACTTTTAAAGAATTATTACATGACGTAATGAAGCACACATAATTTTTGTACGTTGCATCACATTATTTTACGCATACCAGTACGTTGAGCATGGTACTTACATATTAATAGGAATTCTTATATGTGTAATTCGATATAAATCGAATTACTCGATTAAAATAATCGACGAGAGCGACTATCAAATATCAATGACATGCGGTCAATTATATATTTGATTTATTACCATTCATGCAATATTTTCAATTTTTGAGAGGAACAGTGTAATGGGATAATAATTTTAATAAAAAGAAATAAAAGTAATTTATCATAAATAATTGATTTTTTACATGTTTATATGGATGGATATCTATTCATAAACAATATATCCTATTTTACTTTAGGTGACGGAGTCACGCAAGGCTTAACCTCATAACTGCCACATTTTCGTCATAACAAAAATAGAGCATGTTATACAGAACCCCTAAATATGAATATTTCATCATACGAGGTGTTAATGAAATATTCATGTTTAGTTAAAAGTTCAAAATATAAGTATCGAACGAAAATCTGATCGTTATCTGTTATTTGATATAAAATTGATCGTATCTGCCATAATTCACTGATGCTTAACAAAAATTTGATAACTCAAATATTAAATAGATGTCATAAAATTTAATGGGAAATTTAGAAGAACTTCAATTAATAGTGTATTATTCTGTATAATGGACTATTTTCGTAATTTCCTTCCTTTATTTATTTTAGTCGTTTTTCAACACACAATAAATGGGAAGGTCTCATTAACCTTTCCGCTAAAAATTCTTAAAATATAAAGTTCAGTAGCTTTGTCCTCTATAACTATTAACCCCTGGGAATGACTTTGAAACAGTGAATAATTGCATCCGCAAGCGTAATTTTTAGCTGATTTCTCATCATCGTGAGTATGGGCATTTGTGGATTGACTCACACGCCTTCAATATATACATATATAGATATCTATGCATGAATAGGAATAACAATGCAGTGGTCATCTTTGGATTGGATTATATCTAAAACAGTAGATTCGTCAACTTCATTACCTATCATTTCCGTCCTATTCACAATTGGTCTACAGTATTTAGAAAAAAAGATTCAAAGTCTGCATTCAAATTATATGTTATGACGTGATTTTTTGATTCACGGTCACAAGGCGACTCCGGCTACCGAGACGAATAACCTTCTCGATTTCTGGTTCCCTTCGGGTCGCAACTCTGTTCAGAAGCTACGCTCTCGGTTTAATTCGTATAGTTACGCCAATGCTCTCGGAAGATTTCGTTATTGCTGATATGAGGTCGAGGTGCTCGAATCTGCCGTGGGGAGATAATCTCGCCGTCCCGAGTTGTCTGGCAGAGGAGAGTACCCGACGGAGACGTTTCCACGGACCGGCAGAAGCCCGGGTGAGATACCGGCGCCCCGCTGGAGATGGGCAAAGGGCTATAGAGCGGGCGGAGTTATAGTTTTGATACGGTTAAGGGCAGGGGAGGAACGTCCTGCCCAAGTTAAGGATGTCGTGCCCAACTGTCGCCCGATGTCCTGGGGAAGCGGCCGTGGAGGATCTCTAAATGTTACGTACCGATCCCTGGGGAAGCGGCCGTGGAGGATCTTTAAATGTTACGTACCGATCCGCTAAGGAACGCTCTCGATTTGATTTAAAGGGACGGCTTGAGGGAAAGGAAGAATTATCGGCTATATAAGGATCTCGACGAATCAGAATGATTAGTTCTCGAATTTGCCTATTGTCAAAGCAGTCTGTCTCGGGGGACCGTCCGGGGTGTCACAAACTAGCTTGCGCTGCCGTGCTATCTGTTGATAGTTTTTCTAGCCGTGTTTCGATACGGTATAGCAAGTTCTCGTTCGTATAGTTCTCGCGTCGCTCATGCGATATCCAGGAAATTCTATGGGTTTTCTATGAGTGTTCCGGAGGTATAGTGCTGTGCCCTAGTGCAGTGTCCTGCACCTGAGTGCTCTCTGGATACAGTTCTCGGCCTTCACGGATTAACTACACCAGCTTCAGTGAGGACTCTCAATTTATTAATTGGTGAAGGGATTTCGATTTGATACTTCCAATTCGCTCTGCTACGTTCTCGATTCGTCGCTCTCTGTCTCTAGCACTATTTGCCTGACTCTTACTTCGACCCTCTCTACCTCAACCTAGCAACCTGAGCGGCCGTGCATTTCCGTAACCGTCCGCTCCCGTTCGTGCATCCAGTTGCGTTTGCTGACTTTACGCGACCCCAAAGATCAGCACCTACGGTTGCGTTTCTCAATTTTACACGTCCCCAAAAATCGACAGGATCCGTTAAGTTATCGCATTATCTGATAGGTTCCGTCAGAGCTCTCGTTTAAGTTACTTTACGCGACCCCAAAGATCAGCACCTACGGTTGCGTTTCTCAATTTTACACGTCCCCAAAAATCGACAGGATCCGTTAAGTTATCGCATTATCTGATAGGTTCCGTCAGAGCTCTCGTTTTGGTGGAGTTGGGCCTGTTCCACCCCAACTCCCAGTTTATACCTTGTGGATGCATGAACGAAGGGTGGACGACCGAAGGTAACGTAGGCTGGTTTTCGAAGATAGTTCGTTCTCGGATTTTTCGCTATCGGTGTCGAGTTAAGAAAGATACGTTACAATGTATAGGAAATGTTGCAAGCTTAAAAAAAAATTAAGTTTATAAGATTATTTTTCAGCAGACTCTAAACTCGTAAAAAATATTCACTGCTAAAATACTTAGACACTAATCACAGTGAACCAATTTTTATACTGAAAGTCGATATGTACATCATAATAATCCAACATATTAAATTTATAGCAAGGCACAAATATGAACAGACAATTAAAATAGATAATAAAAGTTATAATTATAATTTTGTTTCTAGAAAGAAGTGATGTTAAGACATTATAGTGTATGAAATAAAATGACGCTGAAACTGGCTGACGGACCTGCAGACGGAGCCGCGCGGCGAGCAATAGGTTCTGAATGCGACTGTACGGGACTGTACGTATACGAGCTACGCTTGGTACGATGGCAAGTTTGTAATTTTTTTTGTTACTAATAAAGGCCGTCAACGGGAAAAATCATAGTACGTTCTATACGTCTGAGTGTACAGAACTTTCGTGTAAATTCACGGGATCCTAAGATCATGCGTGTAAAAGTTATATACAGTTTTTTAAGTGTGGCTATTGTAGGAGGCGCACGGACATGCAGATCTGTGCAGCTCAGCAGTACTTTTCCACGCATGCTCACAAAGATTTGTAGATTTACACTAATATTCTATGGGACACCACGAACACAATACACTATAGATTATCCCGTTGACGTCTTTTGTTAATAACAACTAGCGCGCCACACGCGGCCTTCCAGCCGCAGTGGCTTGCCGCCTTGCATCGCTTGCCGATGCAATGCGTGCAAAACGCTTCGCGTTTTGCGTGCTAAGCACGACCGCTGACGTTCGCGCTTTGCGCTCACCAGCCCAGCCTGATTTTGGGCTGCTAACTTGAGTAGAAAGCATTTTCATGATTTGATGTCAACAGGAAAAAGTTGTATTTTTGAAAGATCTACAACTTTTCCATTTAACTTTTTTTTGTAGAATGCTTAGATTTCAAGTTACAGCCTAAAAAGCGTTTTTATTGTTGTAAAAACTCGATTTTAAGCTGCTAATTTGAGTAGAAAGCATTTTCATGACTTGATGTCAACAGGAAAAAGTTGTATTTTTGAAAGATCTACAACTTTTC
>NW_014334452.1:0-2481 GCF_000341935.2 Cephus cinctus | reverse complement strand
GCTTCTGACGTAGGCGCGTTTCCAAATCTATATTATGGTTTACAACAGATACTCCAATTTTTTTTTTATCGATTCAACGTAGCTTATCTGTAACGTTACATCGAGACTCGCTTCTATTCGAACATATGAATAATAATGCATGTAGCAAACTTTGTAGATCGAATAACGACTATATTATGGATTTTCTTTTGAATAAAGGGCAATAATTTGCAACAATGTTTAAAAATGCTTATTAGTATTCATTTCATAATGTTGTAAATATACTTTCAATGTGTTTCACCCATTGTAACTTACGAAGGCGATCTTGCCAATCAAGGCGAGGGGAAGTTGGGGAGAGAAACCAGCAGTGCCGAGCCTGGAGATTGGGCGGGCTCGGGTAAGATCGGCGCCACCCGGAGACTGGCAGGCGGTGGGCACCGAAAAGCGAACACCGGACCGAGGTGAGAGCGACCGAGCGACTTCGGGCGAACTCGGGTTTCTTCGAGAATCCTCGAGCCAGAGGGCCAAAAAGAGGGCCACTTCGTTTTGAACCACTTCGTGGTGCACCCTATGTTATTATTCCGGAGCAATGCGGCGCACCGGCAAAGGGTGAAGCGCATCCGCCAGTGCAGCCTGGCACGCGGAGTGGGGCGCCGCGGGCAACGCCACGTGCCCTCGCGATAGAAGAAATAGACGACTTCCGCGACCGCGCTATTTGTTAGAATTGTATAGAGTCGCGCTCGTATAAATCACCCGACTGTACTCGTTTACCTAGATGGAATAAATCAAAATTGTTGGAATTAAATTCCACCGTGTACTTATTTTGGAAATGCTGGCTGATTCCTGTAGACACTCGCCGCCCTCATGTTCCCCTCTACCAGGATTTGATTAGGAGCTAGCGGGAAGAACCGGTCGAGAGAACCTGGTATTGTCGTGCCGCGGATTAGAAATTTAAAGGCCCGACGAGTTGGGCTGGTGCAAGATTAGATTAGATGCATATAGACGACTAGTGCTCAAAAAACTATTGGTCAAACTTTAAACGCGTTTTTCTCGAAACTATGTTTTTCAAAACGGTGTACACCATATCTCGGGCTGTGATTGATGAATCGATTTGAAATTTGGTACACAAGTTCAGAGGAATACCAGTTTCGACGTGACGGACGATTTTGTCAATACGTTTTTTTTTTGCAATATTTATTAATAATAATAATAATACTCATTATAGCTTCGAAAATGACGAAAATGTTGAGGAATTTTTTTCTCGTAACTTAAGTTGAAAAAAGGAAAAAAGCTCCATTACGCCATAGCTAATACCATGTAATTAATGAGGATATTTTTTATTTTTGATTCAGACCAATCATATTTGCGAAATCGTGTACATACATCGACTGATCGCGCGCGGAAAATATCAACCGACGCCAAGAAGAATAACGTGTGGAAATTTCAATATTTTTTGATGAAAATTTGTACACACACTCCTTAAGTTATACATAAAAATATTTTAAAAAATTAAAAATATTGCATTTGTAGTTTTTTCGAAATAAATTTTCACAAATTAGTCTGTTTTGACACTGGTCACAGTAGTCTAACCTCTTAAGAGTATGTGAAATATCTCAATTGATAATCAAAACTGTAGTTAATTTTGTTCACGGGTTTAGTTTATGCGATCAAGATACAACTTCCATTCACTGCTGAAATCTTATCCGCTTTCGATGAAACTTTTTCTTTTATCATACATACGAAAGTCCGTGAAAAAAGTTGATTACAGATTTTGTTATCTCTGTGTGCCCGAGTCGGGTGTTTCACATGGTCTTAATGTGAATGCGAAACAGCTTATAAACTAATCGGTAATAGAAACCATGTTCCAATAATCTACTCAGAGACGTTGGGCGGTTTTATTTCGTCTATTTACTCTAGTGGAACTGTTGTGCTGGGAGTCTCCTAACCCCATTGACAAACGCCAGGCCAAGTAGTTCACGCGTGTAGCAATGCGCTAAGTCAGTACTAAAGGCGGCCTGGCAACCAATATGTGGAAATCTAAAAATCGCACAATAATCACTTTTCGGAAGTCCAGCTTATAGCTGCACATCCGAAAATCTACAGTCTACAATTAAAATCCGAACGGATAAGGTGGTCTCGTGGAGTAGACTCGGTACAGGAAATAGGAGGACCGAACGGTGCCTATATTTTCGAAGTCGACGTACGTCGACCTACTGTACAACACTCTTGATTGTTTCAATAAACCTTCTCTGTTTTGTTGTATTCACGCGAGTTCCAACTCCTTAACCGGCAACGATCCCAAAAATTACCTTAGCCCTAACCTCTCGAACGAACTCCTTCGTCACCGAGACGTTACGGCACAACAAATTTGGTGGCAGCGGTGGGATTTTGCCAAAGTGAATTCGCAAATCGGCAGTGTCTGAAGTGATCAAGCAGCCCGAACGGGCATAAATCGGAAACGGTAAACGAAACCCAGAGCTGAACCCGACACACCCTCGTTGG
>NW_014334451.1:2775-5768 GCF_000341935.2 Cephus cinctus | reverse complement strand
TAAGTGATCAGACTAACTGCCAAGACGTCGTGATACGAACTAAAACAGGATACGTCTAGTCCGCGGACGTCTTACAGCTGCGACGATATTAATTTCAAAACAATACTATACGATACAGCTGAATCTGCAAAAAATTTCACGATTTTCTTATAGGGTCGTTATTCGTCGAAAATCGGATAGAAACGTTTTAATCGTAAAATAAATTATATATTACTATTGGTCGCTCTGACCTGACGGTGGAAGAAAGGAGAGTAAAGTGGAAGATAGAGAGAGAAGCTCAGAAAGAAAGGGCACATGGAAACAGGGTGCGAATAGGGTACATGAAAATGTGGGTGAACGGGGTGGTAAAGATGTGGGACGAGGTAGGGGAGGACTGGGCGGCGAAGACGGGAAACGCGTAGCGGTGGAAAAGGAAAAAGGGGGAAAGAGGATATTAAAGATGAGTAAAGAAAGGGAAAAGGAGAAGGAAGTGTATAAGGTGGGGTTATGGAATGTGGCGGGGGTGAAAAGAAAGGACGAGGACTTCTGGACAGGGTTAAGATCGTGGGACGTAGTAGTAATGCTAGAAACATGGGTAGATAAGAAAGGTTGGGAAGGAATAAAAGAGAAGTACAAGAAAGGTTTTAAGTGGGCGGTGCAGGAAGCTGAAAGGAGTAAATGAAAACGCAAAGCAAGGGGAGGCATGGTGATAGGGGTCAGGGAAGGTATAGAACTGGGAAGAATAGGGGAGTGCGGAGAGCAGGGGTGGTGAGAACGAGAGGTAAAGCTAGAAAAGGAGTGGTGGTGGATAGTTGGGATTTATGTAAACAAAGATATAGACAAGAAGCTAGAGCTGTTGGAAAAGTGGCTGGAAAGAAGAGGGGATGAGTGTAGAGTGATTATAGGGGGGATTTCAATGCTGGAACGGGAGGAGAAGGAGGTATGGTGCTAGATAGGAGTGGGAAAGGCCCAGAGGCAGAAAGGGTGTCGAAGGATAGAAGTATTAATAGCGAAGGGAAAAAATTGTGTAATTTAATAAATGAAAGAGGATGGGGAATTTTGAATGGATATGTGGAAGGGGACGAGGAGGGGAATTGGACGTTCGTGAGAGAAAGAGGTTGTTCGGTGATAGATTAGACATAGTGATGAGTGAAATGGTGAGAAATATGGTACTGAGGATGGAAGTAGAAGGGAAGGTAGACTCAGATCATCTGCCGGTAGTGGTCTGGGTACGTGGAGAAGGAGGGAAGAGGCATCATAAGGGGCAGAGCAAAGGGGAGGGAATAGACAGAGGCGACTGGACAGAGAGAGGGAAAGAGCTTTTTCAGGAAAAGGTAGAGATGTGGGAGTGGGGTGAGCGGAGTGTGGAGGAAGGGTGGGAGAGCTTGAGAGGGAAAATTGTAGAGGGGCTAAAGGAGACCGACAAGCTGAAGAAGAAAGGAGGGTGGAGTGGATGGTAGGACGAGGAGTGTATGAAGGAAAGGAGATTTTAAAGGAGAAACTGGTGGAGTTCAAGAAAGGGAAGGGGGATGAAGTAGGATATAGAGAGGAAAAAAGGAGGTACAAGAAACTGTGTGATGGCAAGAGGAAGGCGGAAAGGGAGAAGTGAGAAGAGGAGACAAAGGCAATAAGGACGGAGGGGCAGGTATGGAAGGTAGTAAATAAGGGAAGAAAAAGAAGGAAGGGTGTGAACGAGAACATCAGGATGAATGAATAGGATAGATATTTCAGAGGTGTGCTGGGATGGTCGGAGGAGAGAGTGAGGGGAGGGGAGTTAATAGAAAGAGAGATGATTGAAGATGAAGAAGACGTCACACTGCAGGAAGTAAGGGAGGTGGTGCAGGGACTGATGGAAAGGAAGGCGGTGGGAGAGGATAAAATTCCAAATGAAGTGTGGAAGTACGGAGGAGAGAATATGGAGAGGGCATTGTGGGAGATATGTAAGAGAGTGTGGAGAGGAGAGGGGTGGCCAGAAGGTTGGAAGGAAGGTGTAGGAATTCCAATAGTGAAGAAGGGGGAGGAGTATAGGGGGGTCACACTGACACAGACAGCGTGAAAAAGTATATGTAGGGGTGCTGGAAAGGAGACCGAGCAGGGAAGTGGAAAGAAAAAGGTTGCTGTCACCGAGTCAAGCAAGCTTTAGGAAGGGGATGGGGACCGTGGACAACATCTATGTACTAAATTACCTGATTAACCGAGAGGTAGGGAAAAAGAAAGCGAAGATAATGCTGCTTTTTGTAGACTTCATGGCGGCTTTTGACTCGGTGGACAGGGGGAAGTTGCTGGAGAGTATGAGGAAAAGAGGGGTGAGGGAATGGCTAGTGAGAAGATGTGAGGTGGTGATGGAGGAAACGCGTAATAGAGTCAGAGTAGGAAGGGAGATAGGAGAGAAGTTCTGGACAGAGAAGGGGGTAAGGCAGGGATGCCCGCTCAGTCCCCTCCTGTTTGTCCTTTTCCTAGCGAACCTAGACGAGGAACTGGAGACGGGCAGATGGGGGGGAGTAGAGCTGGGGGGGGGGAGAAATTGTTATCACTAGCATATGCGGATGATGTGGTGTTAATGGCGAGAAAGGAAGATGAGATGAGAGGCATGATGAGGACGCTGGAGAGATATGTGAAAGGGAAAGGGCTAGAGGTAAACATAAAGAAAACGAAGGTGATAAGATGTAGGAAAGGAGGTGGGAGGTTTAAAAAGGTGAGCTGGAGATGGATGGGAGAGGAAGTGGAAGAGGTAAAAAGGTACACATATTTGGGGTATGTAATTAAGAGAAATGGGGATCAGGAGGAACATGTAAGAGAGAGAGAGAGTGAAGAAGGGAGCGAAAGTGCTAGGACAGGTATGGACAATTGAAAAAAGGAAGTTCGGAGACGAGTTGGGAAGAAGGGTATGGCTGTTTGACAAGTTGGTTTGGACGGTTGTAAGTTATGGGGTAGAAATCTGGGGGTGGAGGAAAAGAGAGGAGGTTGAAAGGCTGCAGGAGAGGTACTTAAGATGGGTGTTAACTTAAGAGGGG
>NW_014334451.1:0-2713 GCF_000341935.2 Cephus cinctus | reverse complement strand
GGCTAGCGAGAAGATGCAGATTGGAAATGAAGAAGAGGGTGAGAGCTGGAGAAGGGGTAGAGGGATGGGAAGGGGAGAGAAGAGAGTTTTACGAATGTAGAGGCTGGAAGGTAGAGAAGGTAGAAGAGATGTGGGAGTCAGGAAACATGACAGGAGAGGAGATAATGAACGTAGAAAGAAGGAAACAGAAAGAGGGAAGATGGGCCAGGATAATAGAATCAAAGTGGAACAAGGAATATAAATTCATTAGGGGGAAGGGGGTGCCGGAATTCCTAAAGAGGGGCTGGAAGGAGGAGAGGTGGAGCAGAGTGGCGAGGTTTAGGTTAGGGGATGAGATGAATGGAGGAATGTACTGGGAGAAGGAAGAAAAAAAGAGGTATAGAATATGTGGGTATGGAGAAGACACGTAGGAACATGTATAGGAGGTATGCTCGAGTTTGGGGATAGACAGGGGATGGCAAGAGATGAGAGAGGAAGTGTTGGGGGAGAAAGGACAGAGGGAAAGCTGGCTAGTGGAAATAGAAAGGATAAGGAAAGAAAAGGGGGAGAGAGGGAAGGAGAATTAGGCGGGGATTAGGAAAAGAGCACCGGAAACGGAGGTCGGTAGGGTGAGAGGTGTAGAAAGTGTTGCAAATAGATAATATGATATATGGTAACATGTAAATAGGTCAATTTGTACAGTAGTTTTAAGTTTTGGTGTAAGCGGAGCGGGAGTCCGTGCTGTACCCCGTAAGGGAATAAATGGCATACATACAGTATTATTGGTCGCTCGTTCGCCGATCACGAAATACTGCGTATCCATAATACGGGAAAAACAGTATAGAGGTGTTGCGTTGGGAGCTGCAGTGATCTGCTGACGTACACCGTTCGAGGTTGCATCAGCATTTTGCCATCGTAATGTAGGGTTAGAGATACGAATCATACTACTCTGTGTACATAGGTATTTTTTTTTTATTTATATTTATCAATTACAATCGACTGGTACCAGAAGTTCACACCAGTCTTTTACAACATCGATCTCGTTGATATCACGAGCAGTGTTTCGCAGCTCTCGTCGCGAAAAGTTGCCATGCACCGTATATGCCTGATGTTGCGTCGGGACGCTGTTCGTATGTCTATTGCGTAGTACGCCAAATTGTTCGATCTTTCAGCGTACTCCCTCTCCTCATCGTTGTAAACGTCGTGGGGTGTATAGGTTTCCCACGTATCTTCGAGTCCCTCTAGGTACGCGTGAAGACCGCCAAGCAAGCTGACCACGCTTGTTCGGCATCCCTTATATTTTAGTTGCGGTGGACCATCCCGCGTCGTCAGGGTAACACACCCAATAAACTCTGTCAAACTACATTGTTTCTACAAAGTACGTAGCGCTGTTTCGTACGCCTGCATAGCCCTCAGGCAACACAGTGTGACGCAGTTTTCGCGTAATCTCTCGAGATGATTGAATGCCGCTAGCCAGGCCTGCGACTCCAGACGTATAGGTGCACGGTGCGCTAGTTCTTCTGGTGTGGGCCTGCTCCACCTTTTCCTCAATGTCGCTAGCTCTGATTTGTCCATAGGGCGTCGATATTTGATGCGGCATTTGGGACTATTATCGTCGGACATATGCCATTCCTCTTTCGCCAAGCACTCATGGGTACTGTGACGTGAATTTTTGACAATCCACGCCACAAACGACCCGCCAAACTAGGAATATAGGGATGAACTGTTTTACGCTCCAAACGTCAGTCCTAGGTTAACCCGTTAACGCCCAAACTGGCATGAAAGTTTTTCATTTTTCAACAGTTATACTTTTACGGTAAAAGTTATTCAATCTTGATGAAACTACATGTCTTTATATATTTTTGTCTGCTCTTTCTGAATCTGACCTCAGATTGACGATATTTGCCGCCATTTTTCAAATACGGCAGTTTAAATCTGAAAAGAGCAAAAAATTTCATTTTTTTTTTTCAAATAATCATGAATCTGAACCAGATTCCGTTATCGGAGGGCGATAAAACTCTGGATCGGGTGGAATACGACCTTATACTAAAAGATAGGATTATTAATTTATTGAAATTCAAAATGGCGGTCATTGAAACAGCTGTTTTTATACATGAATTTAATGAAAAGCTTTGCAATTTTGTTTCTCGGTAAGTATTAACTTTACGAAAAACTTTTATGGATTAAAAAGTTCTTAAAATTAATTGAAGAATACGCTTAAATTTTTTCAGAATATTTAAAATGATTTTTGGATTTTTGGAATTGTCGAGTTTTCGAAAAATCAAAAAGTTATCCAAAAAATTCTGAAAAAATTCACAGGTATTCTTTGACTAATTCTAATTACTTTTTGTTCTATTTGTTCTGTTCGAAATGATCTCTGTCGAATCAGCCACCTTTATATATGAATGTAATACAAATCTTTGCGCTTTTTTTTACTCTATGAAAATCAACTTTACAAAGAAACTTTATAGAACAAAAAGTAATTAGAATTAGTCAAAGAATACGTGTGAATTTCGTCTGCCGGCCGTCCAGCTGGGACGCCCTACGATCGACGCCTCCCTCGCCGCCGACCAGGCGTTGACGTGTCCTCTTCGTCCTGCCGCGGGGTCGCGAGAATATCTACGGCGGGCTCATGCCGATGTACCGCCGGAGACAGGGAGGAAGAGCAGCCAGCACCGCGGACTTCCGCGCTCCCTGGCCAACGAACGGACCGCAGCACCCGAAGACTCCCGAA
>NW_014334449.1:13343-19909 GCF_000341935.2 Cephus cinctus | reverse complement strand
AGGTAATAAATATTTAGCCATCTGAATGATCATCCTCGTCCTGGATAAATGGCAAATGATGATTGGGGACAAGGAACTGGTACATGAAGAGCTGTATTGCTATGGAATGATCTCATATTAGCAAAGATCATTAACTTAGGCGTGATCAGCGAGATACTTTAAAATACTTTGATCGAGTCCAACCGGATGACTTAATTTCAATAATGATATTTTACTGTACACATTCCAATAATAATTGACGCAAATTACAGTTTTACTTATATTCATGTTATTGTAACGCATGTCTAATCATTGACTGATTAGAATTTGTATACCACCGGTTTAGCAACTCTGAAAGCGTCTTGGATGAAGTCTTAGAAAGGGATAACGACGATGATGATGGCTGTGACATATAAATATAACTCGAGTTGTTAACAAAGTTGTTTATTGTTCGCTCGTATAATTTCAACTACAAACTGCTACACTAAACTTATCATATCCTTTACTGCGATATCAATGTAATTACAGGAATTACTTTCATCATTATAGTCAGTTATGTCAATTAGTTCGTCTAACTTCTCTATGGAGTTCGATGAGCTACACTAACGTGAATAATTACTTGTGGGTTGATTTATGAAGATTAATGAGTACGTGCAGCTGACAAAAAAAAAGAAATGATGCTAGTTCTAGCAATGTTTACAAAAGGAGATGTCCTTAAAAATTAATTTTTTTATTCAATCGGATGCATTGATTAAAAGAATTGTATATTGTATTGTGCAGAAAGTAGGCAAACTTTTTTTCTTTACTGTTCGGAAATGAGGCAATGAAGAATTGGTCAAATAATCCCTGAACCACACTTCTCAAGCTTTTACGCAGCCGAGTATCAGTTATAATTTATTAGACTTTCTTATCTTTCTAATTTTACCATCTCTTCTGTATTTTGTATTACTCTGATATTTTATTACATTACTTATTTCGCTATGCTATTCATCTTCTTGTGTCTTGTATTTTCGTTTGAGTAATTTCTTATATATCTTGAACCCTTAGAGCCCATTTTTATATTTGCTGTTAATTATGTTGGTGAACATGCAGATAGTCTTTTTACTCCTTTAAACCATGTTACTTATATAGGAAACTTTTTTCGATTAATCCCTAGGTTCGTCAGATATTGTAATGAATCATTTAAAATAGAACACCTTGTATATGAACACCGCAGGTTTCGCAGAATTTCTATGAAAATATAATTCTTATATATAATTAAATACCGTTCATGATCATTCACATTAAAATATGTAAACGTGAATTGATATAACCAATAAATTGCTAAAACTTTTTCACTGTAAAACAAATTATGTGGCTGAACGCTCATTATATTGCTATGAATAGGCACTAAATTGATCCAAGAATTAAGTATGTATGTACAGTATTCCCCTAAAGTAACGTAAAGTAAGATAGTTACCACCGTATTTGATCCGCATATCGAAATTTTATATGAAATGTAAAGATCAAAGAAATTTAATCCGCACCACTCTCACCTTCTCACTCTCATCCGTAGCTTTATTAAATTATTGACAATGAAAAATTATACTATTTTCCATAAATACGTAATTATCGCTGTAATAGGTTTTAAATAACATAATAAAATTTATACCAGCTGCTGTTAAAATATCTCATTTCTGTAGTCGTTAGTCGTTTTAACCCATCGGTATATAATGCCACATTCGAAATGAAATACAAAATAATTTTTGTTCTACTGTTATATTATAATTAACAATTGACCGTTAAAATTCGTACTACTATTGTTCATTAGCCTAGCTTAAAAATCTTCTACGTCTAAAATTCTGGCGATAATTTGCATTAATGTAGAATTAGAAAACAATCTCAGTTTACAACTTTATAAATAGTGCAGTATTAAAAAGTACGTAAGGTGTTTAGTTAACGAATAAATAACGACACTGGAAAATAAATTTGGCTAAAAATGACGCCAACTAGGGCTTACGTTCAACGGGGTGCACTTATTGCGCTATTTGACATATCTTCACAGTACGCATGAAAAATGTAACTTTCGAATAATATTATGTTATGCCACCAGATGTCATGTACACCGATGTCAAATCCCAAGAGAGTAACAGCGAAATAATAATTCTAGCTAGTATAAATAACAAGTGCATTCAAATTACCGATTTTCAGAATGTGTTCATATAAAGATTGCGCAATCTCAATCTGTTAAAACAAGTGTAATACTGTTATCGTGTAAGAAAGTATCTGTATCAATAAAACAACATTGAATTGATCAATTAAAATTAACATTTATGCTCTTAATACACTGCTTATTACGCAAAATGTTCGCAAATATTATATAGAAAGATACCAAAACGGAATTAAAAGATTGTATAAATATCGCAAATATGATAGTCTCATAAGTTACGTTACATTACCCGGTCAAATGAAGAACAGCAAAATCATTAACAAAGTTGACACAAATGGTAATGATTTGCGTCAGATTCTAATAGCAACCCCACGACTGATGGTACATATAATGACCACATCTTTCACGAAATATGAGTCCTAGTCTGTCTCAGCTGCGGTCTCAACATGGCGAAACTAACAATTTTTAGCTGCTTTCTCCTCCTGGCCTGCGTAAGTATATGTAACCAAACATGCAATAACAAATACTGTTTTTCAGCGCAATATGCTTAATATGAAACGAGTGAAAAGTCATAAGATATATTTTTTCATAAATATGCAATTGTAATTAATTACTGCATTTTCGAAATATTACAATTTTCAGACAAGCCAGGCATTGCCTCCACCTAAATTACAATTATCCCTTGCTAAGGGAGACAGTAATATAGATATTTTGCTAAATGATACGTTAAGTCAGATCGAGAAAGTCACAGAAGGAGCTTTCGGGAACCTAGATTCTCTCAAAGAAGAAAATGAAAACGCTGTCATGGAAAAAATGCAGAATGTGCAGTCAACCGTGAATACAATACTCAATGATGTAAGCAAAATTTCTTATTGTCTAATGATGTGTCATCTGAAATACTATTTATTCTATTTAATTTCACTTACGTTGACAGGTTGGGATAACAATTAACGAACTAATACAATTTATAGAAGCACTAGGCGATATTTATGATGCCGAGAAGAATAATACTGTAAACTCATCCGTCTCCGAAGATAATGAAGCCTCCAAGGTTTCCCAGGACGAAGCCCCTGAGGTTTCAGAAGACGAGGACGTAGAAGCTACAGAGCCATCGGTTTCCGAAGACGAAGCCCCTGAGGTTTCCGAAGACGAAGCCCCTGAGGTTTCCAAAGATGAAGCCCCTGAGGTTTCCAAAGACGAAGCCCCTGAGGTTTCCGAAGACGAAGCCCCTGAGGTTTCCAAAGATGAAGCCCCTGAGGTTTCCAAAGACGAAGCCCCTGAGGTTTCCGAAGACGAAGCCCCTGAGGTTTCCAAAGATGAAGCCCCTGAGGTTTCCAAAGACGAAGCCCCTGAGGTTTCCGAAGACGAAGCCCCTGAGGTTTCCAAAGATGAAGCCCCTGAGGTTTCCAAAGACGAAGCCCCTGAGGTTTCCGAAGACGAAGCCCCTGAGGTTTCCAAAGATGAAGCCCCTGAGGTTTCCAAAGACGAAGCCCCTGAGGTTTCCGAAGACGAAGCCCCTGAGGTTTCCAAAGATGAAGCCCCTGAGGTTTCCAAAGACGAAGCCCCTGAGGTTTCCGAAGACGAAGCCCCTGAGGTTTCCAAAGATGAAGCCCCTGAGGTTTCCAAAGACGAAGCCCCTGAGGTTTCCGAAGACGAAGCCCCTGAGGTTTCCAAAGATGAAGCCCCTGAGGTTTCCAAAGACGAAGCCCCTGAGGTTTCCGAAGACGAAGCCCCTGAGGTTTCCAAAGATGAAGCCCCTGAGGTTTCCAAAGACGAAGCCCCTGAGGTTTCCGAAGACGAAGCCCCTGAGGTTTCCAAAGATGAAGCCCCTGAGGTTTCCAAAGACGAAGCCCCTGAGGTTTCCGAAGACGAAGCCCCTGAGGTTTCCAAAGATGAAGCCCCTGAGGTTTCCAAAGACGAAGCCCCTGAGGTTTCCGAAGACGAAGCCCCTGAGGTTTCCAAAGATGAAGCCCCTGAGGTTTCCAAAGACGAAGCCCCTGAGGTTTCCGAAGACGAAGCCCCTGAGGTTTCCAAAGATGAAGCCCCTGAGGTTTCCAAAGACGAAGCCCCTGAGGTTTCCGAAGACGAAGCCCCTGAGGTTTCTAAAGACGAAGCCCCTGAGGTTTCCGAAGACGAAGCCCCTGAGGTTTCTAAAGACGAAGCCCCTGAGGTTTCCGAAGACGAAGCCCCTGAGGTTTCTAAAGACGAAGCCCCTGAGGTTTCCGAAGACGAAGCCCCTGAGGTTTCTAAAGACGAAGCCCCTGAGGTTTCCGAAGACGAAGCCCCTGAGGTTTCTAAAGACGAAGCCCCTGAGGTTTCCGAAGACGAAGCCCCTGAGGTTTCTAAAGACGAAGCCCCTGAGGTTTCCGAAGACGAAGCCCCTGAGGTTTCTAAAGACGAAGCCCCTGAGGTTTCCGAAGACGAAGCCCCTGAGGTTTCTAAAGACGAAGCCCCTGAGGTTTCTAAAGACGAGGACGTAGATGCTACAGAGCCATCCGTTTCCGAAGACAATAAAGCCTCCGAAATTTCCCAAGACCAGGACGTAGGTGCTGCAAAGTCATGCGGCACTGAAAGCAATGAAGACTCCGCGGTTTCTGAGGACGAGGACCTAGATACTGCAGAATCTTCGAATATAATGAAGCCTTCAATCGTTCCGTGGCCGTATACGCTGGTGTATTATCCGGTTCCAGTGGTTCCATGGCCGTATATGTTGCAGCAATATCCACCTCCAAGTGAAATGAAGGCTCCATCGTACCCATGGCAGTACGTGCAACCGCTTTCCCCACCTCAGGGAAAAATGGATCCTCCAAGTTTGCTCAAGACGGAGTCGCCTTGAATACAAAGTCTATCGTGTAATGACCCATCGGATCTATTAGATATATTCGATTTCGGACGCTGGTAAGTCGCAGGGTCTCCTGTGGCCAATCTTTTCGCCCATTGTCTCCCCGCTCCCAGGATCCTTCATCCCATAAGTACTTTGAAGAATCAATTCTTGAAACTTACAAATTGACGACCTGCAGTTACTGCCTTCACAAGTGCACTACAGCCAGTTTCCTGCATTCCATAACTAGCACCCGCTAATTATGTGTCTCCATCCCCAGTCCTTTGATTGTTTCCCAGCCCTATGCAGATTCTCTTCTTTTTTTTGTTTAAGCAGCTCTAATTCAACAGCCGGCTACACGTATCTATTGTTATTGAACTTAAATTGGGTCGTCAAGGATGAAATTTGTAGTTATCAACCAACTTTGCCTTTTTTTCTACAAATTTCATCCTTGACGACCTAATACATATCCTTTGTTCTGGTTCGACCTTCTAAGTGTTTCATCGATCTGGTAGATATTAATGGGTTATGGGCATGTCATCGCACGTCACTTCCTCCATTCCAATATATTCCCAGTTATGAAAAGAACTACGAATGGAACGTACGTTTTCACATGCGTCTGTTTTCTCTCTGGCCTGGATACTTCTCGGTTCCTCGCTCAGATCACTTTCTTGTCTTACAATTGATTTTGACCCATCGTGAAACACTGAAATACTCTCTGTAGGACTTGCTCGCTCACTAATAGAGTAGCTGGCGTAATTTTCATTCTTGTCAGACAACTGGAATTCGAGCGAAACCTAATCCAACCTAACCCATCCTATAACACGGGAAGCCTGGATCTTCGGCGAAATATCTGTGAACATTTTTATTCGGAAAAATCTCAGAATAAACAGTTCTCAGCGTAAAAATATATTTTAAAAAATCTCTCTTGCAAACATAACCAGTAAATCAGCAAAGCACATCTATTACTCGGCCACATAAAAAACTATCAAAATTGTATTTGAACATGTTCATTTTCCAATACTGATACGGATAAATAAACGAAAAATTCAATGAACTGAAATTGCCTCTTAAACTAGACTCTCCCTGCCCCCTTCCGAACCGTACCCCTGTCAAGGGATCCTGTCATGGAATAAATCTTGCAAGACCTTGCTGGATCGCCACAATTCCAACTTGGAACACTTTGTACACTTGAAATAGATTATATTCAATTTATTTCCAACAAAACGTCGTAACGTCAATATAATCACGATCGTGATACTGAAACTCTCGTTCAGTGCAACTTGTAGTTTCGGCGACTACACAACAGGAAAACAATGAGTGCCTGTCATAGTGACGATGCCTACATTCTCCTCGAATTCTTGTTAACAGCTGCAGAACGCACGACAAACGATTCACTGCCTGATAAATCTAAACTAATCTATGAAAACGATTTGTTTGAATTGTGTCGAAGTTCATAAGTTAAAAAGTATATTTTTGTAACATATTATTAAAGTTAACAAATCTTTTTCTAATATTTTTTTGTAACTTCAAATTATGAATCATTAAATGAAGTATTATTGAAATGAAAATGGTCTTATAGTATTAATAATAGTATCTTTTTATGGGGGGGGGGGG
>NW_014334449.1:0-13092 GCF_000341935.2 Cephus cinctus | reverse complement strand
TTTTTGGGGGGGGGGGGGGCGGCTCCGCCAACCCCTCCACCGATTTCCCGTTCTAACACTTGCGTGATCCTCCGTTACTTTTTACGTACGGGTTCATACATATTTTACGCATCGGGCATCAAAAAATAGTATTCGATACACGTGCGTAAGGTTTTACGCTGTAGTAGAAATTTATATTACCGGTAGAATATCCTGGTTATTTGTTGTATTCGCCTTTAGAGTTCGCTATGATCTATCCCCATCTAGGCTATTATCCCTGATGATAGTCATCTGGAAGGCGATACGGGAATCGTCCATTTCGCTTGCGGATTGTCAACGATAGTAGACCACACAGGTAAATACATTTGTTATTTAAAAAGTCATAGTAAAAGTCACGCTGTTTCTCCCATTCTGATTTATCATTAAGGCATAAGGGATTTTCACCGTTTCATCTTACTTATAAATACCTGAACCAAGAATGTATATAAATCTGAAGAACGACTCAAACGTATTCGCCTAATGGAATATAATACAACGGACTTACTCCAGGATATTTTACAAACATGATAAGCTGCAAATATTATCGTCTTCGGCAATACAGAACGGATAATGAGTGAGTACGAATAGGTGTTGTGTGAAATAGTTTAATGATTTTGTAAATCGCTAATAGTAGTAGAAAAGGAACCTTCCTCTGATATACTATATATAAAAAAAATATAAAATCTATTTCGAAATGTTATATAAATTATAATTTTTCTTTTAGTGTAACGAAAAAGTCTCATTAATTTACATCTTTGTATAATATTTTTTATTTGCTATGATATAATAATTTTATTTTGTTTAAAATAAATTTGTTAGAATTGATAATAGAAAGAGTACTATAACACCCTCGCGCGATTTTAAGCACTTATACAACGAAATTACTACTCTAGACTCAATAAAACGCTGTGATTAAGTGAGAAATGTTCTGCTAACCAGGATAATGTACTTTATATTATCAAACGAATTGAATACAGACAGGACTCAAACATTAAATCAGCATATCCATATTTGATCAGCTGCAATCGTATTTACGAGCCACCTTGTCTGCAAAGAAAATTCTCTTCTGGTATATGAAATGTTGATTTGACACAAGTTGCTAAGAATATTTTGATTTTATACATCAGTATGCGTCACCAGACATACAGTTCACGACGTATAGCAAGAAAACATCACGGTTGTCGAAGTATCAAGTCGAGAAGCGCCAGTTTCAAATTAGCTGTGCATATTGACTCACTCAACAATCTGCTGAAATACCGATCATCAGAAACAGAATTCCTTTACAGTACAGACATTATTCAAATGGACAGCAACTTCTAATATGAAGAAAAAGACATTACTTTGACCTACAAAATAAGTGAGTACCTTAACTTAGTCAAAAAAAACTCGTCATTTTACAAAAATATTTCACAGAGGTTTCCAAATTATTAATATCGAATACTTGATACCTCATACAAGATATAATTACACGTCAAACTGTTGCCTGTTTGTTTGATTTATGATATAGATCATAATTTGCTCCACAGTAACTAAGCACAATTGACTATGTAAATGATAGTTTCAAATTCGATTAAAAATTGTAAAAAACTACATGACATTAGAAAGGGTGGTAATATCGGTCAACAGATTTGGTCACTCCTGGTCCCAAAACTTTAGTCGCACCTCGAAATATCAACTAACCAGACGAATTTACAGCCAAATTATAGCTGAACGACAGGTATAATTCAATCTACCATATATGATCATTTCTTTAAAAAACGCTTCAATACCTTTGGGATTTCTTTGTCAATTTTTCTGTATAGGCGACTATTTAATGATACAATTATCATCAATATCATCATCCCAATAATACCGAGAACTTCATATCAACGTGGACTAATCGATGGACCGACTTTTTATGAAGAAGTGTACCGTGCAGCTTAGGATCATCTAACTGAGCTCATCTTCAGCAGTGTGATGCACGTAACGTAATGTGTAATGTGTGTGGAAGTACGGGTTATGTGTATATAATGTTATGACAATCAATGATATTAATAATTAAGTTGTTTTTTGTAAATTATATTACAATTATAGAAGAATATTATATAATAGAAACATAATATAATAGAAACGTTTCTTTTTTCGAGATATTCAATCAGTAGCATTATTAATACGTTGAATATTCTTACGCTTAACTAAAAAGTGAATAAGTAAAAAGATACATTACAAAATTTCTTCGAATTCGTATAGTTAATCTAATTCATATCCATGTTATATTTATTATCGGTGACAAGTTCAATGAGCCAGCTACAGTACGACAATATTGTATTAGATGTTATTCATGATAGTTAAGTGACATATGGACTACCCAATTAATACTCTCATACAATAGGTGCACTTTCGCGCGATACTTGACGCGTTTCCAACTTTACCTCAGTTCCAGTAATTTTTGCACGAATACTCTCTTCTAGCGAGAATTCAGAAGTGGAAAGATAAGCAGAAAGGGTGATGCGGATGGAAAAGGAAATTGCACACTGTGAGAACGTTGTCGAGGATTTTCCTTTTTATTATCTCTTTTCTTGCAGATACTCCAAAGACGTAATGACCTCTCCGTCTAGAAGTTTGCACGGAATTGGGGAAGAAAATGAGAAGCACTTCAGATATAGGATCCGAAGGCCAAGAATACCGCTGCCACGTATCACGTCAGGATAATCAGAAATCTCATAGCTTGGGTATGTGTGTGTTAACACCGGTTTTCCGTAAGGAGTAAATAATTTCTTTTTTCTCAAACAGGTAAAAAGAAAATCAAGAGTGATTATCTGCTAAATGATGTCGTAAAGCTAGACGATACCAACGGGGAGCTTGAACGGAAATTATCATCGGTTGACAAGTAGTTAAGGAGCTACTTGCTTCCAGTAAGTATCCCTTGAGAATAATCTTGGACTCCTTGCTGTCTCGCATTTGAAACTCGCCTGAATGTACGGATACAACGAAACGTGGCCGATAGTTAAGGATAGGTGTTCGACAACTGGAAAATCTGGTTGTATCGATTCTGTAGAGTCGCATTGGAAAGTGTACTATACAGGTATGAATACCTGTATCCCAGATAACATATAAGGGCATATTTGTAAAAAATTATCGCCCTACTCTTGACCATCCACTTTTAGGCTTATGATATCCAAAAAAAAACATTCGTTGTTGAATATCTAATATAATAATAATAATAAATAATGGTTGGTCAATATTTGAGTCCAACACTAGGGCACTCAAATAAGTCAAATCTTAATCACCCTTAAACGAGCCAGTACTACACAGCTTGTATGAATGTACCAGTAGGGTATATTATGTGCTATACATTTATATCACATTTCGCGAACTTACTTTTTGCGGTATAAGTCTATACCACATAATGTACCCTAGTGGTGAAATTTTACATGCTGTCTAGCAGTGACTCACTTAAAGGATGATTAACACTTGACGGATTTGAGACCTCTATAAAGGTAGCAGAGCGAAGTCCCCAAAATTTGCCGCTAGCTTTATACGAAGCTAGCAGAGCACTAAATATATCTTCGATATCATGGAGTTAAATTACATTGAAATTATGTGCTCTTTATATGCTTGCCAAATATTCAAAACACACGCCCCTAAATCAAGCAATTCTGCGAATAGCACCCCTAAGAGGCCCAAGCTAACTTCAAAATCAAATCTCGTGTATTTTTTCGATAGTATTAAATTAAAATACAACATATTTTAGTGCTCTTTATGTGCTTCTCGAATATCCAAAACAGACACCTAATTTTTATAAAAAATCGACGAGATTCGATTTTGAAGTTAGCCTCTTAGGGGTGGTATTGGCAGAAATGCTTGATTTAGGGGTGTGTGTTTGGAATATTCGGAAAACACATAAAGAGCACATAATTGCAGTGTAATTTGACTCCATGATATCGACGATATATCCAGTGCTCTGCTAGCTTCGTATAAGGCTAGCGGCGCACTTTGGAAATTGATTTTACAGAAAAACGTAAGGCGCACAAAAATGTTTAATTTAGCAAGAAATTAGCAGATAAAAAGCACATTACTTCTGTATATGGTAAAATAATTTTGGGGACTTTGCTCTGCTACATTTATAGGAGCGGATTTGAGTACTATAGTATTGGTCTGTACTATTTACCTAATTATTAGCATTCGACAACGAATGCTTTTTTGGGACATCATAAGCCTGAAAATGGACGGTCAAGAATAGACCGACAATATTCTACAAATGGGTCTTTTCGTATTGCCTAACGACGTCGCTTCGTCTCCTCTATCGTTTTGAGTTTGAGCAATACTCCTACGCGCGCTATTCGTCATCATCCTTAAATGTGAGACAATTTCTACTAGCATTTTTAAGAAAGTCGAGTAAAACCGATAACTGCATGAAAATGTCGCGCAGGTGTTTATGAGCTTCATAGAACATCTTATAACGAAGTTAATGGTAACGTTTATTGATAGTGCTATTTTGTACGCTCCTTATGAGCGTATGAAATGGGATGTAGGTAAATGCTCGGGGCTGGCGTCTTTAAGAACTTACGCGACATAGGATAAAATGATGAAATCAAATAACAAAGATATATTAAATTATCGACGACAGGTACAACAGTTTTTCCATGTGCGTCAATTACAATCGTCGAAAATAAATGTCGGTATTGTAGGAAAAAATTGTCAGGGAAGCGTCCTATATTTGTTTGTATATTCCTATCTCTCTCTGACCTGTCTTTGTGGAACAGACGATGCGCCTGCGTTAGTAACGTGGCCTTACTGGCGCTCTGTGCGAATCGACTAATCACGGCGATAATACATCGATAACATCGATCAATACATCGAAATCAATATGGCGTCAACTGAGGTTTCTGAGGTAGATCGCAGTGCTCTCCTCAACTTTGACAATTGTCAAACTTTGACAATAACAGGACGGGCTCGGCGGAATAGCGAGCGCTAGTATGGAGCTAGCCTCCGATAAAATTCTTCACAACAAGTTTATGGAATTACTATGCTCTTTCCCAGAGAGCCTAAATCGAGCTCAAAGATTTGAGTCACGCCTAATGTCTTATTATTCACGGTCGATGTACTTGTTCAATGTTGAAAATTGAACTTTTTCAATTCTTAATTTGAAATGCATTATTTAAATAATTAAAATGCTACATGGATTAGCGGAGAGCGCCAATCCTCTATTGTATATTATTTCTATTATTTTCCGTGGATTGAATTTCAAGAGATGTTTTTCATCTATCGGCTATTGTTGACACTAACCGCCCATCCTTATTGTTTGTTTGTTACGAGTGCGCTCTCTATTGTCACGCTATATAACATAAAGTTTTACAATTTTACGTATTCTTCAACCAATCTTAGGGATTGCTTTCTCTTTTTCGTTTACACGTTACGATTGAACGCAAATCATAGAAGAATTAGCAAACAGAAAAATGCCACGACGATAATCGTATTTCTTGGCATTCTCCTAGTCTAAATTACTGGGTTCAAATCTTATCGTACCCAAAAAACTCATTGGTTTTCCATTTCCTCAATATATTTTGAACATGTGCTGTCAAATGTTGATCATGTTTTTATTCTTTCTTACATTAACGTATCCACATCTGAATAAGAGTCATAAAGTTAGATAATTCACAGCATCTCCGAATGTCATGCGTTTCCTGTTTTGACAGTTGACTTGTTTTGTAGTCAAAGATTGGCATAATAAAGACAAATTTTTCTTAAATATGGATACGATAAGTAGTACTCTATAAGGAATCACTTAACATTGTAAAAATTATTAAATGACAATTAAATCATAATTAAGTATAAGCAAAAGAAATAACACACAAGGCTAGTGAAATCGTAACTGGAAATTCTGCAAATTAATTAAAATTATTTCAATAATATTGCTATATCGTATAATAAGTAGTTATGTAGTGAGTTATGTACTGGACATCATGATATGATTTCAATATTTTTTGTATTTCGATCAATAATGTAAGAAATAGATATTATGATTTTTCTTTTCAAAATTGGAACTCACAGCAATTCTATATTTAGCGAACTTTTTTATACAAAAGTTTTTTTGGGAAAAAAATTGCGGCTATAAATGACGAATGTGTTAAGTCAGTGTGCTTGAATACGTTATAACTAAAGAAAGTAGCTGTATAAATAAAAAAACGTTCAGTTAGCAAATTAATGTTGACATATTTGATACACACGTTGCTTACTGCGTAAAGTTTCGAGAATTTTTCACACAAAGATATCAAAAGTAACTAGGAGGGATTAATTAAAAATAATAATTACAACTTATATATGACAATTATAATAAACTACTTTCTACAGTCGAGAAAATCACAATCATAGTCGCCATACAAGGTTGACACAAATGGTGTCGAATTTCGACAAATATTAATAGCGATACCACGAATTAAAGTATATATAAAGGCCATATTCTTCGTGAAAATATAGTTCCGTCAGTGTTACAACTGCGGCATCAAAATGACAAAACTAGCAGTTTTTGCTTGCGTTCTTTTCCTAGCCTGCGTAAGTATCAGTAACCAGAAATTTCAATATATCCTAATTTTAACTGCCACTTGCTTAACAAAATGTTGGCGAATGGTCGTAAGTTTCAAATTTTGCATAAATATATAACTGTGCATGACCAATATATCTTTTTAATATTTTAATTTTTAGACAAGCCAGGCATTCACTCTTTCCGGATTACAAACGGCTATCGGTAAAACCCGAAATGATATAGAATCTATATTAAGCAACACATTAGAACGGGTCAAGAAAGCTCTAGAAGAATCTCTAGATAAACTAAAATTTCTTGTCAACAATCGTAAAACTGCTGTCAAGAGAATAGTCAATAATGTGCATACAATTGTCGATTTAATCATCAACGATGTACGTAACATATCATTTTGTGTAAATGATCTGCCAACTACACCTCCAGTCATATTACTTAATGATCTTAATTATCTAACAGGCTAGAGTAAGAGTTCGAAGCTTAATCAACTCTGTCACGACAAAAGACGTAAAGAAGTGCGCTGTTATTGGTATTACGTTTGAGTCCAATGCTATGAGTAGCATCTCTGAAACCACAAATTGCATAAATTCAGTAATTAAAACTGAAGAGAAGTACTTGAACCAGTTTATCGAAGAAACCAATACCATCATAGCTGAAATTCATGATGCACTGTCCTCTGCTGCCAAATGCCGATTGGAATCCAAAAATGCTGAACAATGCCAAAGCATCGTAAGACTTCAATTCCATTTAAATATGACAATTAATCAAGGATGAAATATGCATTATTATAATAAAAATATTGTAACACGCGGTAACAATATTAAAATTAATTACAATCTTTTCAGCATCAGAGCATCGCTTCAACTCTCTCACAAACTAGCAAATCGAAAGTATCGATTGCAATTCTTAAATACGTCACACTCATTAGAGCTCTTGATGTCAATAAAGCTGGTTGCTCAGTTGCCAAGACCCTTCACAGACTTAACGGTCAACGTTCCATCCTTATTCAAAATGTGGAATCCTGCATACAGAGCACTGAAGAAAGTGCAGAGACCGAAGGAAGCAAAGAGAGCGGAATTTCCGAAACTATTCCAAATTGGCTCGAAGATGATCGAGATATATTTAACTCCTCAAGCAGTGACCTTTACGAAGAAAGTGAAGCCTTCGATGAAGCTGCTGATTCTGCAAAGTCATCGGTCCCCGAAGACATCGAAGTCTCCGATGTTTCCGACGATGAAGTCGCAGATGATGCAGAGTTATCCGTGTCCGAAGTCACTGAAGTCTCTAAGGATACCAAAGACGAGGTCGCTGACACTGCAGAGACATCCGTCTCTGAAGTTATTGTCACCTCCGAGGATACAGTAGCCTCCGAAGTTTCCGTTGATGAAGAGTCATCCATCTCCAAAGACATTGAAGCCTCCGAGGTTTCCGAGGAAGAGATCGTAGATGTTGAAAAATCATCCACCTCCGAGGATACAGTAGCCTCCGAAGTTTCCGTTGATGAAGAGTCATCCATCTCCAAAGACATTGAAGCCTCCGAGGTTTCCGAGGAAGAGATCGTAGATGTTGAAAAATCATCCACCTCCGAGGATACAGTAGCCTCCGAAGTTTCCGTTGATGAAGAGTCATCCATCTCCAAAGACATTGAAGCCTCCGAGGTTTCCGAGGAAGAGATCGTAGATGTTGAAAAATCATCCACCTCCGAGGATACAGTAGCCTCCGAAGTTTCCGTTGATGAAGAGTCATCCATCTCCAAAGACATTGAAGCCTCCGAGGTTTCCGAGGAAGAGATCGTAGATGTTGAAAAATCATCCACCTCCGAGGATACAGTAGCCTCCGAAGTTTCCGTTGATGAAGAGTCATCCATCTCCAAAGACATTGAAGCCTCCGAGGTTTCCGAGGAAGAGATCGTAGATGTTGAAAAATCATCCACCTCCGAGGATACAGTAGCCTCCGAAGTTTCCGTTGATGAAGAGTCATCCATCTCCAAAGACATTGAAGCCTCCGAGGTTTCCGAGGAAGAGATCGTAGATGTTGAAAAATCATCCACCTCCGAGGATACAGTAGCCTCCGAAGTTTCCGTTGATGAAGAGTCATCCATCTCCAAAGACATTGAAGCCTCCGAGGTTTCCGAGGAAGAGATCGTAGATGTTGAAAAATCATCCACCTCCGAGGATACAGTAGCCTCCGAAGTTTCCGTTGATGAAGAGTCATCCATCTCCAAAGACATTGAAGCCTCCGAGGTTTCCGAGGAAGAGATCGTAGATGTTGAAAAATCATCCACCTCCGAGGATACAGTAGCCTCCGAAGTTTCCGTTGATGAAGAGTCATCCATCTCCAAAGACATTGAAGCCTCCGAGGTTTCCGAGGAAGAGATCGTAGATGTTGAAAAATCATCCACCTCCGAGGATACAGTAGCCTCCGAAGTTTCCGTTGATGAAGAGTCATCCATCTCCAAAGACATTGAAGCCTCCGAGGTTTCCGAGGAAGAGATCGTAGATGTTGAAAAATCATCCACCTCCGAGGATACAGTAGCCTCCGAAGTTTCCGTTGATGAAGAGTCATCCATCTCCAAAGACATTGAAGCCTCCGAGGTTTCCGAGGAAGAGATCGTAGATGTTGAAAAATCATCCACCTCCGAGGATACAGTAGCCTCCGAAGTTTCCGTTGATGAAGAGTCATCCATCTCCAAAGACATTGAAGCCTCCGAGGTTTCCGAGGAAGAGATCGTAGATGTTGAAAAATCATCCACCTCCGAGGATACAGTAGCCTCCGAAGTTTCCGTTGATGAAGAGTCATCCATCTCCAAAGACATTGAAGCCTCCGAGGTTTCCGAGGAAGAGATCGTAGATGTTGAAAAATCATCCACCTCCGAGGATACAGTAGCCTCCGAAGTTTCCGTTGATGAAGAGTCATCCATCTCCAAAGACATTGAAGCCTCCGAGGTTTCCGAGGAAGAGATCGTAGATGTTGAAAAATCATCCACCTCCGAGGATACAGTAGCCTCCGAAGTTTCCGTTGATGAAGAGTCATCCATCTCCAAAGACATTGAAGCCTCCGAGGTTTCCGAGGAAGAGATCGTAGATGTTGAAAAATCATCCACCTCCGAAGATACAGTAGCCTCCGAAGTTTCCGTTGATGAAGAGTCATCCATCTCCAAAGACATTGAAGCCTCCGCAGTGTCCAACGATGAGGTCACAGATGCTATAGACTCATTCGTCTCCGAAAATACTGAAGCCTTCGAAGTTCCCGACGATGGCGTCGCTATCGCTGCAGAGTCATCGCTTTCCGAAGACACTGGAGATTCCAATGACAAAGGAATCATCGGTACTCTCAAGCAGTGGATCCAAAAGTCTTGGAATAATATTAAATATCGAACGCCGAAATTCTTCGGAAAAAAGTGAAGTTTCCAACAATTCAGAAATGGAGGTCGTAGATGCTACTGAATCATCCGTCTCCGAAGACACGGAAGCCTTCGAGGCTTCCAAGGACGAGTCCGTAGACGTTGCATAATCATCCGTCTCCGAAGATACTGTAGCTTTCGAAATTTCCCACGATGAGGTCGCACATGCTTCAGAGTCATCATCCACTGAAGACAGTGAAGCTTCCGAGGTTTCAGAGAACTCGGATGAAACTTCAGATTAGGCGTCTTATCTCAAGCAGTCTATCGACTTCAAAGCTACTGATGCATTCAAAGAAGCAGATTGTAGCAAGTCTACAAACCCTGACATTTTCTTCTGTTCATAAAACATTATTCAGCAATTATTTAGATCAATTTAATTAATCTATTAATCTATTATAGATCTATCTAATTGATTGTGCTAATGAATATATAAGCGAATTATCTCCTATGGCTTTCGCTGTTTTTATTAAAATTACCTTTTCTACCCTCCATTATGATTTCCACTCCTAATGCTTTCAACAACCTGATTAGTAGTGTAGCTGTGCCGGTGTAGACCAAGATTCCTGGAACCGACATTTACCATCATTCGAGAGCCTTCGAAGGGTAGTGTCCGTGCTAAGTTGGCAACATCTGCGCCCACAATTTCTGGAAGTTACGTCATCAAAACCCTCGATTTCAAAAATTTTTGCTCTATTCCGGGAATTTTGTATTTCTTGATGTAAATTTGGACCCGCCAAGTAGTACTCGATAAGAAATCACCTAAAGTTTTGTTAATTATTAAATGACCATTAAATCATAATCAACTACCGGAAGCAGTAGTAATGTAAAAGAGTGGCGAAAACATAGGAAATTTTGAAAATACAACTAACATGATGGACCAGTACTAGATCATATAATAGGTAAACATGTAGTGACTTATGTACTTGGCCTCAATAATATGATTTCAATACTTTTTGTCACAGGAATTCACAGCACTTCTGTACTTGGCGTAGTTTTTTACACGTAAGTGTTTTTTGGGGGATATCACAAGGTTTTGTTGCTCAATGTAATATAGAAGCTTTAAGCACTGAAATCTATAATTTACAGATATAAAATGTAAGTGTAACGATGAATTCCATTTTGATAAACTGCATAGGGAGAGATGATTGCAGCCTCTTTATATCAATTTTTTCATTCCACCACTGATTGGATTGTATTCTACGATGCGATCGTGCAGGATCAGGCAGAATGCCGATGTATCGACAGGGAAATTGTCTTCCGCCTCGAATTCCAGATGAATATCGACAGATCCAAATTTGAGGGACTCGTTTTGCTTGGAGCAACCGATAACGATCAATGGAGCGTACTCGAGAAATTCATTCTTCATCAGCAAAGGCTCGGGATCTTTGCCATAGTACGTAGCTTCAAAGTTTGTATGTATCTCGTATAGTAGAGCAAACTGGAATATGATCAATGTCAAGATTCAGATTTCCGTAGGGATAACTTAACAAATTTCTAGAATACTGACAAGGGTAAACGGAACATTCGATGTCGAGGGGTCTCTATGATATATGTTTATGGCACCAAAGTTACGAAATAACTGATACTGCCAGTTGTCTCTCCATTCCTCAAAGGGTCCAAATAAACTTATGGTGGAGGTGACAATCGTTTCGAGGCTCTGTTTATACCTTAACCTCATTCCGATCGAATTTTGGAGTCAGGCAGCCCGACGTATCCGTCTGGGGTTAATTATCCGGAGCATAATCTACTGTGACACACAGTATTATATGCGTCGTTTGAAATTCTTTATATGGTAGCGTACGTGGCGTTTCACAGCTCGTCTAAGTAAATGGTGGCAAACGCGCGCGCTAAGCGAGACCGCCGAGGAATAGCACGCTGTCGGTGATCGGACGACGAAGTAAGAGAAAAAAGAACACTTCAAGACGTGCGAGTGTAGGGTAGAAGCCTTACGTAGCATTAATTAAAATATGCGAATAAGAATACCATAATAAATTGTATACTCATCACCATCATAAACATTTTCCGCCAGTATTTTTAAAACAGTCAAGTAAAATCGATACCTACATCAAAATTTCCCGCAGGTGTTTATGAGCTTCATAGAACTTCTTATAACAAAGTTAATATAGTTTTACTTTCTTACGCATTCTTCAACGAATCCTCGCTTTCGCTTTTTCCGTTTACATGTTACGATTAAAAGCAAATCATAGAGAAATTGGCAAATAAGAAAATGCCAATATTATTGCGGTTATAAATAACGAATGTGTTATGTTATTGTGCCTTAATACGTGTGTAATAATGTTATAACTGAAGAAAGTAGCTGTATAAATAAAAGAAACGTTCGGTTAGTAAATTAATATTGACATATTTGATATACACACGTTGCCTACTGCGTCAAATTTTCGTGAATTTTTCACGCAATGATACCAAAAGTAACTAGGAAGGATTAATTAAAAATAATAATTACAACTTATATATGATATTATAATAAACTACTTTGTACAGTCGAGAAAATCACAATCGTAGACGCTTTACCAGGTTTACACAATTGGTATCAAATTTCGACAAATATTTATAGTCAGAAACAGTTTTTTATTTTGATAGCGATACCACGAATTGAAGTATATATAAGGGTCACATCCTTCATGAAAAATATAGTTCCGTCAGTGTTACAATCGTGGCATGAATATGGCAAAACTAGCAGTTTTTGCTTGCGTTCTTTTCCTAGCCTGCGTAAGTATCAGTAACCAGAAGATTCAATATATCCTAATTTTCAATGCGACTCGCTTAACATAATATTGGCGAATGGTCGTAAGTTTCTTATTTTTAATAAATATGTGACTGTGCCTAACTAATATATTTTTTTTAATATTGTAATTTTTAGACAAGCCAGGCATTCACTTTCTCTAGATTACAAACGGCTACTGACAAAACCCAAAATGATGTAGCATCATTAAACGACACATTAACACTCATCCAGGAAGGTGTACAAGAATCTCTAAATAAACTAAAAGCTCTTTCTAGCGATAGTAAAACTGCTGTCGATTCCGCCAATCAAGATACTGACGTCTCCGAGGTTTCTGACGGCGAGGTCGCTAATGCTGGAGACCCATCCGACTCCGAAGACACTCAAGCCTCAGAGGTTTCCGACGAT
>NW_014334448.1:0-1075 GCF_000341935.2 Cephus cinctus | reverse complement strand
TTCACAATGCTTTTCAATCTTGCAGTCTTCATCGCAGTCTCTGTCATCGAGATTTCGATGTGAAGTCAGAGGAGGTGACAACATACAAGAGGTATGTCTTCATCTTTTGCACAGTTCGCGGATCTCGGTGGAATAAGCAACCGATTGCTTACCACATGCTGGAGATTATGTCGAAATTGAGTAGCAGTAGGATTACTGCCATAAGATACGCGAAGCCTGATCACAGAAAATAAATTTTCTAATGGATCTTGCTGCAAGCGAGATGTGAGAAGATATAAGATTTTCTTGGATTGCAAATCATCCCATAGCATCAAAACGGACGTTATAGTTAACCGCAGGCTTTCGAACGTCGGTGGTTCGATTACGCCAATATCAGCCATCTTCCATTGCGCAATACATTCTAACGCCGCTTTCAACATATTGATACCGTTAACGTTCTGATTACTTAGTGGACGCCGGATCGGATTGGCATCATATAACGTGCGGCTACTCAAAACATCGAACAAATCGTTCAATGTTTTGATAAACTGACCAAGCGCTAATGCTTGATCAGGATTCGCGACATCTGGCATCATAGATAACGTCAATAGCGCTGCGGACACTGAATTACTAAAAACTTGAGTAACAAGTTTTACAGACATCTTATCAAACGGACTCGGATAAACATGTTTCAGTGACAGCTTCGGAACCGATCTTACCGATGCTGCCGAATCAACAGAATATAAGTTTTCCAAAGTGCGCCATGAAATAACATCATCACCAACGCGAATATCATGCTTCGAGAGAACGTTGTGGAAGGACTTGAGCAAGTGAGGCACATCGAACATGCAATATATCTTTGTACCCTCCACGAAAAAGTAAGGGGTCTCAGTTGTTATCCCAAGATCGCGAAAGAGTTTTTGATTTGGCCCACTTTGATCGCACGTGACTACTCTAATTTCCAGATTCAGTTTTAACAAGGCGTTAATTACTGAATGGAGCAATTTAAAAAATGTTTTGGCACATGTTGGTCCGGACGACAAATAATAAGCTATTGGCATTTTCCACGAATATGTCAATCCACGAACCATGAAAA
>NW_014334447.1:69371-70905 GCF_000341935.2 Cephus cinctus | reverse complement strand
AAACTCCACCCCCTGACTCCTCTCCCCTCTGACACTCGCTAAACCTGATCGAAAACCGCGCTAATCATGGCATTAGAAGTCTGACATTCCGGATCCAATTTTAACTTAAAAATGTGTTTTTTTTTTGCCCTCGCAACTTGCCAACCCCCAAAAACTTTATCGATTTCCCCGTTTTTCGAGGGGTCGAACAATAATTTGGCAATTGGACAATTTTACGGTTTGGTAATACTGCCAATTCCCTCTAACAGGATACATAATTAGCCAATGGTACTAGGACTCTATCGAGGACCTATACGGGAACCGGAAGTTGTCGTGATTTATCGAGATTTCCCGTCAGGCACTATTAGCCCCTTCCGGTTCTTGCTTTGCCCCTTTCCACATCGTGCGGAGTCGCTGCAGCCGCCTTTCTTCCCCCTCCTGACTTTTGTTACGTGTGCAACCGGCTGCCGAGAATGCCAAGGAAATATTAATATTGGAAAAATATTCAGAATGGGGTTTTGGGGGGCCGGGGGGAGGTTCAAGTAAAAGGTGGGCGGTCGCCATTCAACTGTTATTCAGCATTCAACAAAGGCAGAAGAAAATTGGCTAATTTTTCCGCGCCGTCAAGAAAGATTCCCGGATGCCAAAGTGGATCCGCAGCTTTTCAGTTTTATTCGCCTCGCGAATCTCTATACGTGCATGTACCCAGTCAGGGCTGGTACGTGGTTTGGATAGGGAAAAAGAAAAAATAGAGGCGACCAATGAAAAGTACTTTTTATTCCGATATTGAGGAAGCGACTCGTACCCATTGTATGCTTTCTATTCTGGTTGGTGTAACCGGTGGAAAATATACACAAAGGACAAACTTAAAATGGTTTTGTAATACGTGAAAAGCAGCCAAGTGGAAATGGGAAGAGTAAGGGAAGCGTGAAAAATGCTGAACCGTGGAAATTGTTGATTTGTCAGCTATTTTTATTTACAATGGGAACTGGAATACTCTGGGTTTGTTTTTTTTCATACTCAAACGTTAATATTCGGAAAATTTTTTTTTCTATCCTTTTTTCGACATTTTACCATAATCGAGGTATTAGGAGACCCATTGCTCCGTATTCCATTCAAATATCTACTTGGCTCAGAGAACTGGGACGAAAATGCCTCTTGGCATCGCTCTTACCGGACGTTTCAAAACTTACAACGACTCTCCGTACATTGTTCTCCATGCTCACGACCGACGATAAACCAATTTTGTCCTCAAAGCTATACGTTTGCTTTTTCAATTTTTACAAGTCAATCTATTACTTTTGTTTAATTTGTCGAAAGACGTAAAAGTCGGTTATCGCCGAGATTTACTCTTTGAATTACCAATCGGAATTTACTTAACGTAATGCGGTTCGCCCGCGAGGATGGATCGATGTAAAGTCTAAATTACACGGTCGAAGGGTACAAAAAGGTTAGGAGAAAGACGGAGAACGGAAAAGAGAGAAAAAAAGAGATGTAAAAGGTAGCCAGCACTTTTCGAGGGATTGGCAGTGGGTCGCGGTGGGTGGTTGGGGGG
>NW_014334447.1:56679-69155 GCF_000341935.2 Cephus cinctus | reverse complement strand
CTCTCCCTCCTCTCTCTCTCTTCCTCACTTTTATTATCGTTCTCTTTTCTCACGAATATTCAAATGAGCTACCTCCCCCAGAGGGGGGGCCCTCCCGACCCCTCGGATTTCTCTTTAGTTTCGGCCGTTTTGTACTTTTATTACCGCCATACGTCTCCCCGCGAAACGATAATTTAATTCACGTTAGCGAGGCGGACGGTTGGTACGTCACGTGAAATCGCCATGGCCGTTTCGGCTCCTCCGTAAATCAAGTAGAAGACATTGCTTCCGAGCGCTGTTAAGATTTCCGCTTTAGAGCCCCCTGGCTTTTCCGGAAGTCCTAGCTCGTCAAGCCCCACTGTACGTTTCTCCTCCAACTGTCAGTGCCCTGGCTCCCCTTGATATCCGGTTCTTTTTCACATTGTCTATCGCAGCTCGTTAAAGTCCGTCGACGCGTTTCTAATGGACTTTAAGAGTCGTTCGTTGTGCGTCAACGTCTCGTTGAGATATTTCATCGATGCTCCTCATTGATGCAGGCACATCCGGTTCTGTTGTTATTTAGAGACTCCACCTCCTCTAGATGGTACATCCAGGCAGTGTAACCCACCCGCAGGGATACCGAGCTCTGGCCGAATGCAAATGATCAATTAACCGGCTGTAAATCACTGGGGGCTCCGTCCATCCTATCCAGAGGGTTGCGGGCACTTGGTCGGGCCAATGGCTACGGCCTGCTTGACCAGTCTCCTTCCTTTCTCGTTCCACATCCCTCTTGAAGAATATTTATATCCAGGCCACGTTCGCCTGGAACCCGTGGAAGATAAAGGTGAGGCCACCCACCACCTAACCTCTATACTCTTCTATCTTTACCTGCAACACCAGCACCAACGCTAGTCACTCCTACGCTCTTATGTGCTAGAGAATTTCTTCCACCTTCGAGTCACGTTAGCTGGAGGGGTCTTCTACCAGCTTTTGCCTACACACAGCCGGAGTGACGTGCAGCAATTTTTTTAATGGCTGGACGAATCACCGCTCCTGCTTCAATTTGCATAGAATCGCGAGCTCGTTACGAAAATAACGTAAAAAGCTCGGCGAGACACGAATCCTTTTCCTTGTTCCTGAGCAGCAGAGCCAGGAATTACGAAGAATCGTTAAGAAAGTACACGTGGTACCTCAGGTACCATACCCCCCTCAGGCTTCGGTGATTCTAGTTGGGATGGAATTTGAGGAGGCTTTTGAGGACAAGCTTAGAAATAAAATTTATGCAATATATACTTCAGGGAAGATCTCGCATCATTCTCTGGCAACCCTTACGAGGAGACAGACACTTCCTGGTAGCATTTCTGTATGTGGAAAAACTTTCTTTTCTTTCTAAAGTTCCTATGTTTATGTAGGACGTATACTAAATTTACCTCTACTGATGCCAGTGGGTATTCTTTTGGCTGGGTCACGCACACTGGGAACTTTTTCGCGAAATACTCCGGTCGCTAGGGACTTTATGAAAATCTTGTTTGACAATAAATCTCTGTCGTATGAATAACGACACTTAAAGTTCCTTCTTCTTGGGAGACACAGCTACCAAGGCTGTAAGACATCGGCCATTTTCTAAGGCCGCTCGAGTTTAAATTCACGTGCGAGCGTCTGTCTTAAGTTTAAGGGATCCTTCGTTCCGAGCTATGCAAACGGCGTCCGGACTCTTTTAGAAAAGTATTCTAGAAACGTCAGAACAAGGTCTGGAAGAAGTCCTCTTAAAGACGCGGGAAAGACAGCATTGTCAGAAATGTCATCTGTCCTATTTCCACGTGCGAGTCAGATACCTGCTTTATACATAATAATTGGAAATCGACTTTCTCGTGTGATATTTTAGTTGTTACTAGAAATTTGAGACCGTTTGAAAAATTAATCTATACACACCTGAATATTATTATTAATTTAACGAATATTTTCGTCGTCACCGTCACTTTTATGCGACTCCAATGGTTAGGTTAGGTTTATTATGATTTTTAAGCCATGACTTACCATGGCACCGGTGGCCCCACGTGAATGAAATGCGAAGCAGGCTTGGCACTTGCTTCTACACTCGAATCAATACCAGAGAACCAAACTCGAGTCCTTCCTGTGACGTGGCGCGTCATAGTACAACATACAAACACAAAAGTAATTTATATTCTCTATGAAAATATCAAGATACACTGTTACCAATTTCGCGGCTGTACCTGCGTTCTTTTATTACTCCAATTTTTGGGGACTTTATTCTACTGGCACTTCTTTCGCCCACGAGAAAGATATTATAGCTCGTTTAATAAAATCATGAAGATATGGCAGTTAAGACGGGCAATGAAATCTTTTTCAGGAAATTGCGGCCATCCTGATAAGTTTCCAGAGGCACGCAGAATGGCAGAGTTGCGAGGTGAAGGTGCGACCAAGAAGTGGCTCCATGCTGCTGTACTCCAGGAAGAAAGTACGTTACCGGAGGGATGGCTACTGCTGGAAGAAAAGAAAGGACGGGAAGACGACAAGAGAGGATCACATGAAGCTCAAGGTCCAGGGTGTGGAGTGCATCTACGGATGCTACGTGCACTCGGCCATTCTCCCTACGTTCCATCGAAGGTGCTACTGGCTCCTTCAAAATCCAGATGTGGTCCTCGTTCATTATCTAAACGTTCCTTACCCGGACGGCGACGCCAAGCTCGCAGCTCTGCCGCCGTGTCTGGCGTTGCCGCCGGATAAAAAGGAATGGACGAGGGACGAGCTGGCCTCGCAGTTAAGGCCGATGTTCCTTGGCGGTGACGATGATCCTAACAATCCACACGTTAATCAACAGTCGACCCATTCTGTGGATATGATCGTCACTCAGCTCCTGGATAGGCAGCGAGCATCCTCGAGCTCATCTACCAGCACTGCGCAACTGGCCCCTAGGAGGCTCACACCCGACAATCAGGTCTCATCGACGACCGGGGGTCAACAATCATCTACCACGACTTCGGCGGCTCCACGTGTATACTCTCGTCATTCCCACTCTAGCCAGAGTCAGCAACCTGCTCCCTTAGTATTAAGTTTGCAACAAATTCAGGGCGGAGGTGGTTTACTTATTCTTAATAGTCAGCCATATCATCACCAGCAGCAACAGCAGCAGCAGCAGCAGCAACAGCAGAGCCAACAGGTGGAAATGCAGCAGGTCACCGAACAGCAGATCGTTCAGCAAACTAGCGTCGATCGGGAGCAGCAGACTAAGCAAGAGATTGACTCGAAGGATAGCATTGAAAGATCAGCTGTACAGACGCTAACGACGCCTGCGAGTGGCCAGGGCGTCGCAGACTTTGCCGAGACGCTCGATCTTAGTCAGGAAGACATACAGAGGACATTGTCGGCTAACATGGTACCTCCGTCTCCGTCGCCATCACCGGCTGATAACAACATCATAAATCCCTTGGATTTTATTGATTCTTCCGACGACGTGCTCGTAAATCTCGACGCCTTTGACGTCTTTGGCGACCTGCATGAGTTTCATGATTTTGAAGCCGAGCAGGCTAAAGCGGATGATCGGGGTGGTCCTGAGAATGGTCCAGCCTGCCATCCTGGAACTACCGTCCATATTGCTGAATACAGCCCGGAATGGAGTTATACCGAAGGTGGCGTTAAGGTAAATTTTAAGAAAAGAATTCTTTTTATTATCAATATCAGTTATGGATTTGTAACACGAGCGTCACGTTTATTATTTTAAGGTCCTAGTAGCCGGATCATGGACAGGTGGCACCGGGTCTCAATCATATTCCGTGCTCTTCGACGTGGAGCCAGTGGAAGCGTGTCTGGTGCAACCAGGAGTGTTGCGCTGCAGGTGTCCAGCGCACGCTCCGGGAATAGCATCGCTTCAAGTAGCCTGCGACGGCTTCGTGGTGTCGGACAGCGTAGCGTTCGAATACCGTCGTGCCCCAACGGCAGAGCCCAGTCCAGAAAAAGCTCTGCTGGACCGTTTGGCGGATGTAGAGGCGCGTCTTCAGGGACCTGGACCACCATCTCTAGCAGCCCATCTGGAGGAACGTCTCGTAGCCTACTGCCAGGTATCCGACGATTCGACTCACGTATCTTTGCCTAACAGCGTCCTATTTCCCAGCGAAAGTGAACGTGAAACAAGCACGATTACTCGACAGGACGCCGTGGTGAGGCCCTGGCGTGCTGGTGCGGAGCCTCTACAGTCGGGTGGACCGACGCTCCTGCATCTGGCTGCTGGTCTAGGATACTCGCGACTAGCTTGCGCTCTTCTCCATTGGCGGGCCGAGAATCCTAGCAGTGTCCTCGACGCGGAAGTCGACGCTCTCAGACAAGATGCCGCAGGGCTGACTCCTCTTGCGTGGGCTTGCGCTGCAGGACACGCCGACATGGCCAAAATTCTCTACAGGTGGGTGAACGTCGACGTGACGTCAGTCCCAGGAACATACGTGGAATTGCAAAGAAGAATCTTCTTAATTTCTTAAAAACAGGTGGAACGCCATGGCCCTCAGAGTACGAGACTGTAGGAATAGAAGCGCCACCGAGTTAGCAGCCGAGAACGGACACGCGAGCATCGCCGAGGAGCTGAATCAACTGGAGGCCAGACGTCGGGACGAGAAGCTGTTCGTGCGACCAGCAAGCCCCAGGAGGCTGTCGCAAGACAGCGGTCTCAATATCGCCTTATGTTAGTCACGCCTTTATACCTTTATGCCCTTAAACCCTTGCACCCCTATAACGTACAGACAAGGTTTCCTTATTGTCCCACGTAAATAAGCTACAGTCCACAATAGTACGTACTGACTAAGCTAAGTGTCGCGAGGTAGAGAGGAACTTAGCTATTAAGGGGTGTTCTCATCGAAAATATTCAGGTGGCTCGCCGTTCCTGGATAACATGGAGTTGTTGCAAGAGGACGAGTCGTCGTTAACACTCGGTCAACAGGGGATGGAAAGTGCCCCGAGCTCTCAAGAGACTGTAGGTCCGTACAATCCTCGTATCCCCTTCTCTCTGTCTGGCTGTCTGTCTGTCTGTATGTTTTGTCGTCTGTCTATCTGTAAATCCGCAAACACTAACATCCGTATACATTCATATACTATATATAACAACGTAAAATTTACGTATACAAGCCAGTTGGTCTACTAAGAAGATTCTAGATTGCTGACCTAGAAGATCACATCTGCGTGGGCTGCGAATTCGTAGGAACACGTTACACGTTTTGTTTCGATCGATATACTCTCAATACTTTACGATACTCTGAATTGTCTTTCTAGCTTCTTTAATCATTTTTCATGTATATATATTTTTTTTTAATAGAGCCGTTAGTCTCTCTCTATTATAAACGCGGTCTTAGATGACTCTCGCTCTGACATTAGGTGAATCTTGCAGCTTCAGCAGTGTTGGGTGTTGCTTGGCCTTGGTAACCGCTATTGGATCCCACGTATTAAATTGAATCCTCCCTAAGCTCGCTAGCCGGTCGCGTTTGTCTCGAGGTTCCGACTTTTTCGCACAATCAAGAAATCTATACGTTTCTCTCGTTTTCGTGGGCTCCCTAGTGAGAGTATAAATTGACTTCTCGTAGACGAGCTCCACGAAGCGAGTCCCTACCATTCAGGGATAACTGTTGTTCCTGTTGAAACATTCGCCAACTAACCATTCACCCTCGATGGCTTTAACCTAGGTGTTGTGTTCTCGGTGTGTGGTACTTCTTCGGCGGCCTCTCGTGCCAGCCCTTTTTGAGTATGCCTAGGGTGCTGATTAATTTTTTTAGGGGAAGAAGACGCGAGGGTCCTCACTCTGGCCGACCAAATTATAGCAGCGCTTCCGGAGAGGATCAAGAGAGCCGAGAGTGATCCACCTTCGCCATCATCGCCTCCACCACCGCCACCCTTGCCGCCCCTGGAGGACGCTTTGATGGAGCAGATGGTGAGACCTTTTGTCAAATTGTCCTTTAAGGGACCACTTCCCTCCGCTCCTGAGCTTCGACAAGAGGCATAGCTATCGTTGTCTCTCTGTGTTCGCAGCCATTAGATTCTGGAGAATTGTTCGACTCGTATCGCGACTGCAGCGGAGGTGCTGCTTCCGTTTCTGACGTAGACGCCGACGCAAGTCCCTCGAGTCCTTCTAGCAGTTGCTTGACACCTGACTCGCCGTCGCCACCGCCGACAACTGCAGACTTCTGTGAGTTTCTGCAGCTGCAACTTCAGCTGGACGGCGGGGACGGGCACAATGGGCAGTATGGATACAATAGCAGCGATCGCACCATCGGTAATGGAGTCTGTGGTAACGGAAATGGCGGTACCGGAAGTGACGGGGGAGAGGCCGACCTCAGCAGACTCACTCTGTCGGATCGCGAACAGCGCGAGCTCTATCAGGCCGCAAGGATGATACAGAAGGCCTACAGGAGTTACAAGGGTCGTCAGAGACAGGAAGAAGCTGAGAGACACGCTGCTGTACTCATCCAACAATATTATCGCCGGTACAAGCAGTACGCATACTACAGGTAGCGTTTCGTTTTAGTGATTTCTTATTTGCTCGCTTATTATTCTTTGTCACGATTCTTTTCTTTGTTCCATCAAGAGTCCTTGGGAAAGGTTCGCCTTCGCATGGTATAGTCACGAAAACGAGGCTTCTTAATAAATAGTCATTAATAGCGAAGACAGGTCCCTGGGCTGCTTGGGGCGAATTTAACGATTCGGTAGCCAGTTCTTGAGTGGGGAAGTTAAAGTTACCTGGTCTAGCCAGGAACTTTTAATTGCCCTCGTAAATAATTCGGGAACTTTAGCAGTTCCTGGTTATAGGGCTGGCGGGTCGGGTCGAATGGCAAATTAAGACTGCATTTAATTAATAGAAGTACAAGTCAAGTTTCTTTATGACGGATCGTACGTCACGTACATTCTTCCAGTTCCTTTTCTTCTGCCAGGATGATTGATTCTCTGCATTACAGACAAGCCACTAGGGCAGCGCTGGTGATACAGAGCAATTATCGCAGCTACAGAGCGAGACCAGGTTCCTCAAACTCCAGACAACAAGCAGCACATCAGCAAGCTGCCCACCAGGCTGCCCGAAAGATTCAGCAGTTTATGCGTCAGTCTAAGATCAAGTGAGTAGTCGACCAAATGAGAAAAAAGAGACAGAGTGAATCAATCGAAGCCAGAGCAAATACTTATCCTCTTGATGTTCCTTATCGTTCTATCGCTATCCTATTGTCATCACCTGCCAGTTACGTGTCCATTCTAAAGTATCCCTTCTTGTGTATCCATGCAGCCTGTCATGGGACGATTCACGACCGGTAAGTATACCGATATTGAAGCTGCCAATTTAAAGATCGTAGCTGTTACGAAAAATAGGAGTCTACCGTCCAATTGGCACACAATTAATCACTTGTTGTCTTCGACAGACTGCAGAACGCCAGGGCCGTCGCAAGCGGGAACGGGAGGCAGCCAGTGGGCATTTCACGGGGGGCTGCTGCCCTCCAAAACTCGCCCTCATCTAGCCCAGGGGCCAACCTAGTAGCCGCCAACCCAGTAGCCGCCAGTCCCGACATCACCTAGTAGCTGATTGCCAATCCGCCGGCCGTGCTCTCGGTACTCCTCTTCAGAGAGAGTGTCGACACGCTTAGGACGACGTCCCTTGTTCATTTGAAATTAAAAGGCGGAACAACGTAAACAGGCAACGGATAAAGGAAACACTTTGAACTTGCGAACTCGGGAGTTTCCTCGCTGGGACGTTTATCCATTCTGTATTTTTACAATGATTAAGGAACTCAGTAACTTGCGCAGACTTTACTCTGGACGGAAGATCCTTTTCTTTCTTATGATTGTCAGTTGAGAGTTCATTGTTGTTCTCCTTACTTCGATCCCTTTGTTGCTGTTGTTGCCGTTACTTCTATTAGTCACAGAATCAAAGGACTTGGGTTACGGGTCATCTGTTCATCTCGGATTGAGATCTTCTAGTCGCAGTACCGATTTGCCTACTGTCAACCACATCAGAAATGGCTCGATCATTCCTGCTGCGTTTTTTCTCATCTTGTCCACGTGGGGTTATCTGAATGATTTGACGCTGAGCTTTGGCTGCGTCTGCAGTTTCCTCGGATGGACCGACTTAATGGAGGACTCCTCGCTTGTTAGGCTTACCGAATGGTTTTCGGCACGTGATAGAGATATGGTTCCATACACTTGGCTGTACTATACAACTATAGTCGCATAGTTCAGACGAATAATTCTATTCTATTAAATCAAGTGTAGAGATTCTGACGTGACTCCGAGTGGAATCCAGATTTTAGGATACGAGGGATAGGACAAATAAAGGAAAAGACATGTGTTGAGCGGTCAGGGAGAGAGAGAGAGATTCTTTTTTGAAAATTATCTTGCTCGAGTCTTGTTATCGAGTAGCGGACGATAACGAGGATTGGAGATCATGCTTTTATCAGTAATCATACTGTTATTAACTACTACAACTATTATGGTGCTATCGAGCGTACGCGAGAGACATTGCTTTCTTTTTTATTATTTCTATGTCGTGTTAGTTTAAACCGCGCGTAACACCAATGTCCCGAAAGCGCTTAGGGTGCTGGAGGTGACTTACTAGGAAGGTTTTGCAAAGGGGAGGTGGGCATTTCCTTGCCGTAATTAATTATCACAAAATATGGCATTCCTAAAAGTAGTAGAAAAAGAAAAAAATGACGCGTACTAATTCTACATACTACTCCGATTTAATATGACAATTCGATATACAACGTAGGTGGGAAGAGAGATCTATTTGGATCTTGCCGTAGAATGGAGAAGCGAGTCAATGATGGTAGAGAAGGTTTAGTGATTGAGCGATTAAAATCATAAAATTTTGAAATCGTGACAAACCGTTAAGTTTTCCCGCTGGTTCGTCGCTACTTCGCATCGAAAATGCCGCTCGGACGGATTCGAAAGGACTTTCCAGAGAATTCGCACGTACGAGAAGAGTCTCTTGTTGAGATAGCAGATCGATTAGGAAAAGAAAAAAAGAAAAGGATAAAGATAAGGATTATTAAAAAAAGAGAGATAACGAGAGCTCTTCGACGGGGCCCTTGATTCACGGGCTGTGCTCGAGTATCGCAATTATTATAAAAAATGTTCTTATTGTTAAACATTTTCTCTAGGCTAATTATTGCATTGTTATATCAATTTATCTAACGTTTTTTCTCTTACGGGGGAGATCTTTTTGAATTACATAAAAAAGTGCGTAGGTGGATTACGAACGTACCGGCGAGTGCGGCACAGCCAGATGAGAAAGAGAGAGTGAGAGAGAGGGGGGCCCCGCGGTTCCCGCTGATAAAACATTGTGATAAATCCAAAGTGATCCAAGAAAGTATTTCCGAAGTTTTGACGCCCGGGCTGATGTCAAAATGAAGTAATAAACAAAGAAAAAGAAAAAAAAAAGTGTGAAAACAAAAAATATGTACGAAGACGATTAAACACAGACAGGCAGACAAATCCATCTGGCGTGGCGTGTATTCCGTTGCTATCGTGACGTCGACGAACTTCCTAACCTACCAGGCGCGAAGTCTCAATAATTTGTTTTCCCACCTGCCCCTCCACCCTCTGGCCCTCAACGATTTGCGAACTTCCTAGGGGAAGAGAGGGGCGGCCGGGCGGGAGGGACAGGGCCGTAGGAACTATGGGGATCCTAAAGGGAGACGCCCGAGCACGAGACGTCGTGACGGCTACGCGACGGCACGCGCGTCGAAGCGAAAATATAATTGTACACACGAGTCAATTCCAACGAGCATTTTCATGCCACTAAGCTTAAATAATTATTAGTTATTAACGTAAAAAAGAAAAAAGGTATACAGACAGACGAGGGAAGAGAGGAGTAAAAAATAGATAAACCCAAAAAAAAAAAAAATTCAAATAATAATAAATAATACAAAAGAAAACACACACTCTTTCAATCATTGTTATATTAATTAATCACGATCCTATCGATACTTAAACGAGACGAGTAAGAATCTAATTATACACAAACTATTATTATATTAATATTTTTGCTTATTACGATTTTTAAGAATCTATCGACGAGGCTTAGCGACTAATGAAAATAAAAGGGAAAATTAATTAAATTAAATAAATACCTCGGCGACTTTATCCGCGACCCGTTCGCGTGAGGTTCTTATTAACTGACGGTGCGGGCTTTGCCGGGCGCGGTAATTCGTGTTTTTTGGCAATCATGGGCTTTGAATTTTACATATGAAAATTTGATAATGACTGTCGGATGTATCGGCGAGCGAGAGTGCGTGTGCGTGTTGTGCGCGGATGCGTGATTGCGTGAATGCGGGCGTCTGGTCGTCTAACCGTCGATAATCGATTGTAAGATCGATTTTGGGTAACGATCGAAGGAAAAATAAATAAATAAATAAATAAAATGTTCGCGCTACGCGCAAAACTCTACTTTCTTCGATTAGGTGCTTTTAAGATCCGTTTCGAAAGTTCTCGTTACCGATTTAATTACGAATTAAACTAAATACAAAGCATAGAGAGATATTTAAATGAGAACTAACGCAGTATCGCTATTTGAATAACGGAAAATATTAATAAATAAATAAACCGCAGTATTTCGTCCACCGATCGAATCGATCCTCGCGTTTACGTCCTTTTTCGTAATTACGTAACGATTAGCAAGTGTTACGAAACTTTTTTTTTCTTCTTTTTGGGCTTCGTGTTATTCTCTCTCTTTTTTTTTTTTCCTTTACTCTTCCTTCTCTTGCTTCCGTTCGTTCGTCGACTCTCATTGTCAGTCATACCAATCGGACTCCTCGAGATTTTAATATTGCGCGATCGAGTAGTGCGTACGAGGCGCAATTATAAATTTTTTTAATCAATTAAAATTTAATCAGTGGATAAATACGAGAGACAAATCCGAGACGCGCTACCGACGTTATAAAGAAAAAGAAAGAAGGAAAAGTGAAAAGAGTGAAGGGAGATTTTTTTTTATTTTTCAGTTAAGGGGTATGGGGGGAAGTTGAATTATGGGTGGGAGGGAGGTAATACTAAAATAAATAAATAAAATCGCTAGGGTAGGCGCTTCGAGAGGAATGCATAACTTTAAAGTCATTTAAACAGTTTATTCTCAAGAGATATAAAGATTTACTAATTAAACGTGATTAACGACCCGAGGACAGCAATTATGAAAATGAGATACGGACACAAGATAATACTGCACTTATACACACTCTTTACGGACACACGGGGAAAAAAAAAAAGTACTAATACACGTGACACTTTTACACACACAAGAAAATGGGAATGACAAAAAAAAGGAAAAAAAGAATTTTTAAAATCCTATATAAGAAAGCCAAGAGTCAAAGACGACTAGATGATAGGTGCCGCATGGCCTAACTGCTGCCACTTTAATTAATTAAATAATTAATTATAAAACTTTATTACTATCTCGATTAAGCGATAAACGGATGATTACACGTCATGCCGCCTTTTCAACTATTTTAGAACGCAGAACGAGTAGCGATTTTAGTGACTATTTACTTCTTCGAGTCGGAAAAGTAAAAAGGCAAAAAAAAAAAAATGATAAATGATAATCCAACGCTAGATTCGAGAGATTCCGAATTCTTTCACTCTCCAATTTAATACATTGTATTTTTAGTGAAACAAATGAGAATAAAAAAAAAATACGTCCAAGTGTTCAAGACGACTAGCTAGGGGCTTATGGAGAATACGCGACAGTTACGACGATCGACCCATCGAATCACTCGATCGATCGATTAATCGCTCCTGGAATATTATTAGCATCTTTCATTCTCGTTTATAAGAATTTCCTAGATCGTGTCGATTATCCACGTGTTCGTATTATCCTAGTCTTACCAGTACTTAATGACAGTTCCTATTCTTTTATTTATAACCCGATGTAACAATGATCGCACGTGGTTTTACAATGGTTATCGTGTCTCCTAATGTCACGTGGAAGGAATATTCGAGATGTTTTCACGAAGGGTCAATGACCCTTGCGAGGTATCACTGAGACTGTTGGGTGAGCACTTGGACTACTTCGACGAGAGATCGAGAGGGAGAAGAAAAACTTATGGAAAAAAAAAAAGGATAACAGAAACGCTTACGAAATCCATCGAATTGACATCGATGAGCTTCGAAATTGGATCGCTTGAATATATCGAATGAGATTTAAAATGAATGATCGATGTCGATGACGATTTTATAGGAGTTTCGTAAGTGGGACTGAGCGAATTAAACACCTACCTGCTACTCTAGTGTAACGAATAACGATACAGGCTCCATCTCTTGTAATATTTTTATTATCGCAAACGTAATATTAAATTATTATATTAAATAAATAATTATACCACTAATTATTATTTATTGACTAACGTTCAACTAATATTGTAAATAACGAAAATATTTTATCTATATTTCCGATCCGGGGCTGTCGGGCGGGCCGGGCCGGCTTTACTTAACTCTCGCCGATTTCTCGCGATATCTTCGATTGCTCTAATTAGCTCGCCCCCCCCCCCCAT
>NW_014334447.1:54537-56480 GCF_000341935.2 Cephus cinctus | reverse complement strand
CCCCCATTGTTACACCATTTCATCATTGCATTTAATAAATTATATATTTATTGACTCACTTACCTTTTCACTCGGAACACCATCCTACGTTCTTCTCTGTACTCTATATATGTATATACCACGCTTGTCCTTCCTTCTTTCCTCCTTTTACTTTGTGCTTTTTTTCGACGACGCTTTCATGGAGCAAATTTCGTACCATTGATAAATCGCTCTTCGGCAACAATTTATTTAAAGCATACAAACGGTACAAACAATGTGCCACTTTGAGTAAAAATTAATAATTAAGTTACTTGGTGATTATTATAGCAAGCGAGCGCGATTGTGCGCCAGATTATCGGAGTTAATGAGAACTTTCTTGAGTCTCGCGAGTTCGTCGTCGACGCGGCTATGCTTTTCTTTGTTACCTCGACAAGAAAAAAAAAAAAAAAAAAAAACAAAAAAAAAAAAAAAGAAATAAAAATACAAAATAGAAGAAAGAAAAACAGTAGAAATAGAACGACAGACAATTCTCTAATCGCAATTCAGATCCACGTCTCATCGGGAGACCCTGCTACGTTATTCATCAGAATACTTGAACCCGATGATTCTCACGATCGCAGACCACGATGTTACCGGCGGAGGTGACGGCGACGCCCTCGAGACCTTTGAACTCGCCGTCGCCGCTTCCCCACCCACCAAAGGCCTTGAGGAAGGCACCCTCTGGCGTGAATATTTGGATACGATTGTTACCGGAATCCGCGACAATTATGTATCCTTGATCGTCAACCGCTACACCCCTTGGGAACTTGAATTGACCTTCGTCCGAGCCTTCCGAGCCGAAGGAGGTCAGGACCCTTCCGTTCACGTCGAATATTTGAACCCGGTGATTATTTCCGTCACTCACTATCACTCGATTGGTATTGCTCACGGCAATGTAATGGGGATGTTCCAATTGACCCCTTCCACTTCCGCAGCAACCAAATTTACCCACGAATGTACCATCCGATTGGAATACCTGATTGGAAGGATTATTTATTATTAAATCTTTATGGTTTTATATGTAGGACTAATTTTTAAAATCGTCCCCCAATTACCTGCACCCGATGATTTTCTTTGTCGCAGACGTAAATGAATCCGAGGGCGTCGGTCGTTATGCCCCAAGGATAATTGAACCTTCCGTCCGTGGTACCTTGAGAACCAAAGGCTCTAAGGAACCTTCCAGAAGGATCTAGAACCTGGATCCGGTGATTGTAACGATCCGCTATTATAAACTGACCAATCCTGTTAACTGCCACTCCTGCCAGACAGTCGAATTCTCCTTCGCCACTTCCGTACGATCCGAACTCCTTCGTGAAGTTCCCATTTCCGTCAAAGACCTATTGAGAATTGTATATGAAAATATTGACGAGTACGTTGGACACGCTTTTTCATGAATTCTTATATAATATTTTAATAAATAATAACTTGAACTCGATGGTTGGAGCTGTCGGCCACTACGATGGAATTGTCTGGCCCAACTGCGAGGCCTCTTGGCCACGTAAAGCATCCGGCTTCGCTCCCCCGCATCCCAAATTTGAACAGCTGCCGCCGCTTCAGCAGGTACTGACTCCTGGGTAATTAAAAAAAAAAAATTATTAATCACTTCACTTGAATATTGAAATAAAGTCCACTCGATACTTTACCTAGTGGAGGAACCTGCTGCCGCGGGAATAACGGGAGCTGCTGTAGGGGACGTGGGGGAGCCTGACGGGTTTTTTTGATCGTCGTCAGAAGATTCAAAAGAAGTTTGCCCGGTGTGTCTAAGAGGCAGACCCAGAGATAGTCTTCGGGATGCTGCGCTGGCACTGAAATCAAACGAGTGTGCCAATAAATATCAGCAAGATGCTCATGGATAAAACCCACTTGATCTCTGGACAAGTACGTCATACAAAATTAAGAAAAAAAAAAAAAAAAAAAACCATCTG
>NW_014334447.1:37141-54484 GCF_000341935.2 Cephus cinctus | reverse complement strand
AAAATTAAAAAAAAAAAAAAAAAAAAAAATACCATCTGGCATCTCCTATCTTTACATTGAAAATGCTTGAAGCATCCGGGGTACCGGAGTCATGAAGTATTTATATCCAGTTCAAAGTTACCTTTGAACCCATCCAAAAGATGTTTCATAATAGATACGAGTTAAGAATTGTATAATATAATTGTACAATCGTAGGTCACCTGGAGGATGGAATTGAGGAAGACGAGGGTGGCTCCTTGTCCTTGGCGCTACGATTGCCGTACTTGTTCTTGAGGTAGCGTGCCCAGGAACTCAGGGCTGCTCCATCCTTTTCAGTAGCCCTGTCCCTATCGGGACTTGGTTCTCGAGATTTAAGCGCGTGGGTACTGCGACTGCGTGCAAGCTCAGAGCCAGCACCGTACTTAGCAGCCAGATAAGCGTTGGGCGACTGGGTCGTGGGGGACGGTGGGTCTTCGTCAAGGTCGAGGTCGTCACCACCAAAATTATGGGAACTCCTGGAGCGCGCGAGTCTCTGTCGACGTTCCTTCAAGGCCGCGTATCTAGATCTTGGCGAGAGCGGCTCCACTTCCGGTTCCAGCTCTCTTTCTCGTTCACGTTCTCGTTCCCGCGGCGTCGTCACTGCCGCTTGGCTTCTGCTCTTGTTCAGGAATCTAAAATAGGATTTAGGTATTTACGTAATTTTCATTATTTCCCACCACCCACTTTCCGACCGTCCTCTCGAACGATCGATCGGATCGATCGATCCTTGAGCGCTAATAAGCATATCCAAATAAATCACAGCCGCCGGTTCTCACTCTTATAAATTAATTTTGAAAGCAAACCAAATTTTTTTAATTAATAAATCCCATTATTATTATTCTACCATAATCGAACCAGAGACCAGGATATCGGTATTACGAGATCGACTCCCAGGAAGGATAACGACGACTTGAGAAACGATAACCTCGAACGACAGCGAGCGTCAATGTCAACCGGTAAATCACTCGTCAAGTTCATCGTCTTCTTATTCTTCATCGTCTACATTTTTATTATCTCGTCAAGCGCGTCAATTCATGCGATGCGTATTTCTTTTTTTTTTTTCATCATAGGCGCAAATATTAACACAACTGGCTGTTACGGCAACAAACAGTGTGATTTCTCATTTAACACGATTTTACGCTTCAGCATTGTAACACGTGTCTCTCTCGCAGTCAGTTGGCTTGTTAGTGCGGATACAGCTCGAGAGCCTCCTGGTGCCGTAAGATCCGGCATGTATCGATATTATTGATATTTACATGAGGAAATGCGAGGGCTGGTGAGCACTGCGAGAAACGTTGATAGGTACAAATTGACAGAGAGTCATAGAGATCAATCGACAGCGGCGCTCCAATCGTCTTAATAACTTTTTTTTTTTTTTCTTTATTTAGGAATTTCAAAATATTCCAGACCACCCTCTCTCTTTTTTTTTTTTTTCAAAAACCGCAAATACACACATTTCTTGGGGGGTTTTTCCTTAGTGACATTCGGACAGATTGATGGTGGCAGAGTTACGTTATGACGTCACAAGATAAGTGTGACACGTCATATATATGTATATACTGCCTTGTGTTACTCTAGGACAGTGAAAGGGATGTAATAAATGTAATACGAGTTATCACAACAATGCAGTTTATTCACCACACCCAACAAACTGTCGCCAAGCCTATTATTTCTCTTTATCTAGGATCTAGGATCTAGGAAAAGTACAAAAACTTAAATGATAAATGCGCGGCGATCAACGATCTCTACGACTCTCTGGGCGCTCGACTTACTGCGACGTGCAAAAGCAAGAGAAATTGAAGTAGCGAAGAAACGATATGCGAAAGCAAGGGACAACAAAGATTGAATCTCCGCGTTCGCGTTATTCTTATTCGTTTCTTTCAATGAATTATCCTTTATCTTTCTTTTTTGCTCTCTATCTTTCCTGTCCAACTCGCGAGAGACTCTAAGAAAAGCCAGCAATGCTTTTGAGCGAGGCTTATATATATATATATATATAGTATACAGTATGTCGTATAGACGTTACGAAATATTCTATAAAATTACTTTAAGGATTTAAGCCGATAGGAACGTATCGCACAATGACGATTGTACACGTAGATTTATCACAATGTCAGAATACTTAAAAAAATAAAAAGAATAAAATGCAGACAACGCCTACCAACAGGGCACGAGGTTCCTCTTGACCTTTAAACTTTTATCACGCGAGATCAACTAGTCTCATTGGCACGAGAGGATTAAAGAAAATTGAGTGTGCTCAAAGGAATAAAAAAAAGTGACGACGAAGAAGAATAAGAAAAGAAAAAAATGGAAGTTTAAGCTCCCATCCGCCAGGGTCGCTCTTGTCGATTGTCGTTTATCATTGGTTATATATTTATAGCTGACGATGGGCGGTCAAAGGGAAGGGATGTTGATTAATCGACGCGACAAAAAAAAAAAAGAAATCTTTTTAAAATCACATGAAGAGATTAATGAGAACGCTGTAACACAGTACGGACACACAGAAGACGGTGGTTACCATTTGCATTGGTACATTGCTATCGAGTTCAGCCGTTTCGCCGTTATCGTTGACCTTCCTCTCGTTATTTCTGTTATCAGCTATCGCGTTACCATTCTCTAGTTTATTCAGCTTTGCCGATTCTCGCCTACCATCCTCCGCGTTCTCTTTCACGTCTTCGTCATTAGCCCTGTTATCATCGTCCAGATCACTTTCCGTTTCGTTCATTTCTCTTTCGTCCAAACTCCTCGTGTCCGGCACTTCCGGTTCTTCATCAAGACTCAAATTCGATCCCACACGGTACCCCTCGACCTTCTGCCGTTCGTTCATAGATTTACTCTCGTTTGTCTCCAGGTTATCATTCTCATCCGTAGTACCCATCTTCGTACCGTTCGTTCCTTTCTCGGATTCGTTATCAGAGTTATCGGACACGTCAGACACTACCCAACCGTTATTACCGATACTACCTTCTGCGTACGAATTACGCCTTGTGGAAAATTCGGAGCTTTCGGAATTATTCACGGGATCGTCCTTCGAATTGGTCTTTATACTTTGGCTGGACGCATCGTTATCCTCCGAATCCTTTTCCAAGGATTCATCCGTCTCCGAGTCATCATCATTCGTCGATTTCCGGGACTGATCCTTCCTCGACTGATCATTCTCCTCCACCGGCCAACTGTCCATCCTCGAAGAGCTTCTCCGACCAGGAGGAATTTTATCGGAATCTTCCTCGGATACAACCCATCCGTTATCGTCGAATAAATTTTCCACAGTCTTTACGTTATCACCGAAACCATCAGGAAGACCATCCGGATCTACGTCACCGACTTCCTCGACGCTACTACGATTCATTTTTGACTCAATATTTTCCATTACGGTAGGAACGGAGCTATCGTCGTCCTCGGACTCCTCGTCGCTCGACGAGTCCTCAGTCTCACGATTCTCCGTGATACTTTGATGCTCTTCACGATTCTTGTCGTTACTTATTAAAACAGTATCGTTATCATTATTCCGGAAGTTATCACTCGTCTCAGCGAGATCGTCATTCCTTTCCGTGGTATAATTCGTAGTAGGTTCCTTACTATTTTCGCTAAGAGACATTACGTTATCGTCCTGATGATTATCCTGATGAATCTGATCCTCCTCATCCGTATGGAGCTTAGTGCGGTTATCGCTGCTCTCGATATCACTCGCTATGGCCGCTAGATCGTTATCGCTACTCTCGAGAGTCTCGCCGCTAACAACTGAATTCTCTTCGCTTTCCGAACTGCTCGAATTATCATCGTCCGATCGGTACCTATTACCTTCCGAAATTCTTAAACTCTCATCGATCTCGTTATCGTTATCGTTAGCCGCGATATCGTTATCCTCGACACTAACGCTTTTCGAAGTTTCATCGGTTTCGTCGTTACCGATCCTAGAACGATCATTATCCAAGGGGTTATTGGAATTAGAAGTGAAGTCGTGAGTCTCGTGATCGTTTGCTACGAACCTGCTGGTATAACCGCTGGGCGCCGTCGAGGATGACGTCATAGTTGTCGGGGAAGTTACAGATTGAGCGGGACTTCCTCTCGGCGTCGAATACCTGCCAATTTTTACAGTTACGTTACAATTCATTTTCGGCATCTTATATTTTTTCTAATTGTAGGAAAAATATTTTTGACAAAAATTATTAAATATTTCTATCTCAACCAGAATTAGTATCGATCGTTTGACCATTCTATGACGATAGAAAGATATTAGAAAATCATGTTCCCAGTGAATCTAACGAATATTCGAACTTGCCTCGTGGAAGGTGAATCCTCTTTGCTTCCACGTCTGGCTTCTGCACTACGAGCCAGAAGAGGACCGATGTCCGTACGCGCCATCGCGGATTCGGTCTTCTGCCGGTCCTGCGTCGCCGACGTCGGCGTCGAAGGTGTAGCAGCAGGATGGGCGTCGGTCTCTGATTCCTCTTCCGTTTCCGATTCGGTTTCCTCGGAGGAGCTACTGGTCTCTTCGTCGTCATCCTCCTCTTCTTCCTTCTTCTTGGCCGGCTCCTCCCTTGCTGCCACGGGTGGTGGTGGCGGCGGGGCAGCTCGGTTACCTAATTCGATCGGCAAGAATTCACTTGATCATCAAGTCATACGATGTCTTACGACAGAGAAGCAAGAGTTCAGCTACCTCCGCCTAAAAAACGGCTCTGGAAAGGTCGGGGGCTGGTAGCGCTGGATGAGGAGTCCCTTGCGCCGGAAGTGACACCTGGTGCGGATGACAGGGTTGTCGTCGTGTTCGTAGGTGGGGCCCTGGACAAATATTTCTGCTTCATTTCTTCGGCAGTAAATGGCGCACCGGTGCTACGGATTCCTGATCCCGTAGAACTTTCGGAACCCGTGCTGGATTCCGAAGATGCACTTCTGGTTGCTGGAGCATGAGCTTCCGTTGAGGTTCTTCTGCTACGGCAGCACCAGGTATACCGGTTTAATCATTCACTGATATGCTTCTTCGCTATTTCTTTGTTTTTCTTTCCGATCCTGACACTTATATTAATTATCCGCAGCCTGCACGCTTCGCCTTACCTAGCGACTGATGTTCTCCGGGGTGGTTCCTCTGGTTCCCGTTCCGGCAGTTCTCTGACGGGTGTTGCGTGAGCTGGCACCGGAGTTGGCGCTGGTCTCTCTTCTACGGTTTCCGAGGACGAAGGCGCGTTCTTGTTCTGTTTCTTGATTCGCGAGATCTCGTCGTCCTCGCTGACTTGTCTGGCTGTGGCTGCTGGGGTCTTTCTCACCTGGACCTGTTACGGTAACGAGAGACTCTATTGGTTTACAGCGCAACTCTCTTATCGACAATCATTTTCTTTTTTCTGCAGCATTTCAAATTTAACAGACTCCGATATTACTGATATTCTATAAATACAACATCGAAGCTGTCTCTCTTTCGATAAGGTTAATGATATGAATGAAAGCTGAGAGGATTATATGGCGTCGTACAATTAGGATAAGAACGATAGGTAATTCTATAATTATCTAATAATAATATAATGCGTGCATACAAAATTGCGAGTCTCGTTTAAGTAAATATATAAATTCGTAGCATAATTATGTTTTATACATAAAAACGTGTAACGTGTAATCGTGTATAGGATACTATCTCAATACCACAAAACAATCCTGCCGATTAGTCTAACGAGGCTACACTCAGGCGTCCATGCTCGGAAATCACGTGGCATAAACAACAAAGAGCGAAATATTGGCGAATTATATTAATTTGCCTTAAAACTTTTTGTCAGAGCCGAGCTAAGAAGCCGCACAGCCAAAACTCTCCATAGGATTGATTAATAGAACGAGCAGTCGTGTCTTTCTTTTTTAGAATAGGAATTCATTTTATTAGAACTTCAGATTCGTCATCCGGTGTATTAGATTCAAGCAGTATCGTTTCGAACTTATTTTTCGTTGCGTGGATCGAGTCTAGCTGGCCTTCACGGAACTGCCCGGTTCCCTATCGCCTCCTATACACTTCCGTTTTTCACTGTCAACAACATAAATTTATCCTCTTTTTATATATGTATATATATATATATATATATATCTCCGTCCAAAATCAATTTCACTCGATTGAGAAACACACGTATATTTAACTATTTTTATACTTCTTTATCTTTTCCTCTTAATATCATCTGCCGAGACTCATCGTGATCCACCGAGATCATCCTTAATGTTCTTATCAGTGTAGACCTAATCGCGAGACTCTGTGTCCTATGAATGATAATGTGTGACAGGATCCAAGTGTTTTTCATTTAACATAAAACAAACAAAAAAAAAACAAGACTGGCTTATGTATTTATGATTTGTTCATAATTTGAAAAAAGAAAAAGGATTACGTAATTTTGTACCTGCGGTTTTGGGGGCTGCGGCTGTTGGGGCTGTGCTGGTTCCTCCTTCTTTCGCTTTCCAGCCCTTTCGCATTCCTGCAACTTTTTCATGACCCTTGGCGAATCCGTCAAACGGAATATTCCCGAGAGTGGTCCACGCGCAGCATCCTCAGTGTCCAGCACTCGTTCCCGAAGAGCTGCCTGTTCCTGGGCCGTCGAGGTGAATCGCACCGTGGACCTAGAATCGCCGTCGGAATCTTCGCCGTCTCGATGCCGCATGAATCGGCTTCGATATTTCGACTTGTTCCTTGGCGCGTCATACTCTGGTGCGTCGTACCTTGGAATAACGTGAAATCAATATATTTTTACATATCGTTAAGGTCAAAAATAAAGAACTGCATCAACGAACGAACAAACGAGCGACACATGAGACAATATAAGTTAGTCAACGGTATCCGGTGAATTGTTGTTTTGTGGGCAGGGGGTGGTAGGAGAAAAAAAAAATTTGAAAAGTAGGGAAAAACTACCGTCTCGTATTTATAACGTACGCTAAAATAGATATGTGGGTCATTCTGAAAAACCTGTGCCTTCTCGACCAGCGTTCTGGCCGCAATCCAACACAATCTCTGACGGCGATCGAAACCTTTTTATAGGCCACTTATATCCATTTTCACGGTTTTCTCTTGAATTTTACGTGCGAAGGATTTTCCACGATCATATTTCCAATTTTAATTTATAAAAGTTTTCATGATTACTCGTAATCGGGCACGTATCGGTTCCTCGCCAGACGTTCCTCTTCTTGTTGACGATACTGAGACGCAAGACGATGGTCGCTCTTGCTCCTCATGAGCGCCGGTGGACCTCCTGGAGGAGCAAGACCTCCCGTGCTGCCCAGCAGACCTCCGGTTCCAGTTTCCGGTTTTATATTGAGTTCTCCGTATCCTGCTACGTGAAGTACCAACTGGTTTGGATCGTGTGCCATTACGAAACGTACCCGACGGTTGTAGTCTCCAGCTTCGTACTCGAAATTCCTGGGAAAAATATATTCGGTTAAATTTGATCGTCAGAGATTCGTATTAGCAACAATGAGTTTTCTCGTGTTACCTAATGAACTCCACGGTACGTAGAAAGAGTTCCTTTGTGTCAAGAAGTTCCGCATCGTCCCAGGATACATTCTCGTTAATGTGCGCCTCGGCTAGATCACAATTGCTTTGGATATTTGCAATTTCCAGTTCCAAGTTTTCTTTCAACTGGATCAGGCCCCTCAATTCCGTTCCCAGGTACCGGTCGACCTCGTTCCGGAGATACTCGGTCCTGTCCTTCAGGGCCTTACTGAGTCTTCTATAGATCTCGTCTACCTCTTCCGATACAGATGCACAGTTGGTCTGAAGGCCCAGGGTGTTTTTTTCTACTAGAGCCAGAGCATCCTGTAGACGATGTAGACCCCTTCGTACCTGAGAACGTTCAAGGAAGCAAAAGTACAGTAATCTTTTATTTGTACCACGTATCCTACTGCCAGCCTCATGCTGTTGAGCGTAGTGGTATTGTTTTGTCATTGGAAAATTTGTAACCTAAAAGAAAATTAACTACTTTCTCCAAGCCGTTCGGTCGATTATAAATTTTTATCATGTTCAGGTGAGTCGATTCGATGAAATATTTTAATGTAGATTTTTCTTTAAATCCTTTCTCTCCTTTAAAAGCGTACCCGAATCTGAATTTGCTCAAAGATGTTTGGAATCTCATAATAAATATCGGGCTTTTCATGGCTCGTCCCCACTGACGCTCAATAAAACGGTAGGATTCACGAGGAATGCAAGTTTTTTCTATTTTTCAAATTCGAAAATATGTTTTCGTACAGCTGTCCGATTACGCGCAAGAGTGGGCGAATGATCTGGCTTCTAGAGAAGTCATCGAGCACAGAGAGTCTAGCCAATATGGTGAAAATTTATATACAAATTATAGCGATGATAAGGAATGGAAAGTGAAGCCGTCGGATCCCGTTGAATCATGGTTAGAAACATAATTTTGGAATAGTAACGGAAAATTACATTTTTCTTTACATATTTAACTTTAATCTACTCTTTGACGTACGTTAGGTATACGGAAAAAGAGAAATATACATTCGGAGAAGAAAGTCCGACGAATACCCAAGACGTGGGCCATTTCACTCAGATTGTCTGGAAGGAAACCAAGGAAATGGGCGTGGGTGTGAAATTTGGAAAGAATGGCCACGTCTACGTTGTCTGCAATTATGATCCACCGGGAAACATTGCAGGCAAATATGAAAGAAATGTTCAGCGTGGAGATACGAGCAAGGTAAAATTTTTCTATGGACTGTCCAAAATTTCAATAACTCGAATCCTACGAATTCCCATGAAATTCAAATTAATCATAGACGCTCGTACTTCTCGCACGTTCAATCCTCTAAATCTTCGTACCGATCGACTCGCAACGGTGTCCGTTAAAGATTTTTAAAAATACCTGTGAATTGATACGCGTTATCTCCCGCCTCAGGATATCCATATGTGCATCCTTGCACTCGGGGCAGCATTTCTTGTCGCAATGCACGCACAGAGAGCAATAACTTTTCTCAGAACAGACGCCACATCTTTCCATAGTTTGACCGCTGGTAGGATCGGGCAATTCCCCGGTGATCTCGATGTGCAATTCCAAAAATCGTTGTAGCGTCACATTCGTTGGAAATGCCTGGACACCCTATGAAAGAACGTTGAAAATAAAACAAAAATCATCCCCCAAGATACCATCCCTCTGCATGGTCTTTCAATGAAGCCCAATCTCGTCATCTATAAAAATGATAACCAACCTGATAGGGTATACGATGTTCTGCACGGCATTCCGGACACTTGACCTGACGACGTACGTAGTCGACCAGGCCGTCCATGCACGGCTCCATGCAAAAGCTGTGCTGACATGGCAGGAGCTTTGGATTTCGATAGCGATCCAAGCAGATCGCACAGGTCAGCAGTTGCTCGAACTGCTCCATATCCTATGGACAAGTATCAATGAAAGAAAGAAACATTAAAAATTGTCAATAACACATGTCAAAAATATGTACGTTAGTCGATTGCGTTTCTCAAAAGAATTTTCTGAGCTTTTACTCGGAGCTTCAGAAGCGTCCTCGGCAACATACAAGATCTGCTACGTGTGTTTCCCACGTACGTGTAGACTTATTTAAGGTCTGACCTCGCGAGGCATCCGGCTCTCGCGAGATCATACGTCCTGACGCCGACGACGTGGAGGCGTCGCTGCGAACGACGTCGTCGGTCTATTCGAGATCCGCGTTTAAACTTACGACGCTTTCGCAATGTAGGATATACTTTACTATAGCTTTGACGTCAGGGCGTCTCGACGGCGGACGTATCGAGCCACGAATCTTTTTTATTTCCTGCCGACTCAGAATAGGCTCCTATTAGAATCTATCTTTGTACGTTGTACGAGCCACTTGTTGATTTTACAATGGTAACAGGTTCTCTTATTTGTTCCTTTCACAATTTCGTAATTCCAACAGAAAGTAATTAGCACTGAGCTTTAGCCCTTTTTTCACTGGCTTTCAAAAATCTTAATATCACATATTTTGTCAGTTGACATTGCTTTTTAACCGAGACTGTACTTATCAGCTGTCTAGGAACTTTTGAGAACACGTATTACGTTTCACAGGCATTCCCCACGTTTATTTATACGGAATCGTTGCTAGTGTATATGAAATTGTTATATATAGCGCATAGTCTTTTGGAATATAGACAATATTCGTATGTGCCTAGTCATGCCGTGAGCTTGCAAAGACAAAAGTTAACAAAGAGGACAATTATAACTCATTGCGTTGTTTGACACCGCAGCTTATTTTCACTCGCGCTATTGACTCATGCAGTAAATGTTAATCGCCGAGTTCCTTGGCACCCGAGCTCCTGTCGCCAAAACGAATCCGCCGATGAAAATGTTAAGCCGAACGTGAATAACAAATGCACTCAATTAATAAAACGTCCTACGGACAGAAGTGCAGGGTTGATACACGTGCTCTCATTAATAGCACAGTCCATTAAGGTACGTAGTGCGAGGAAACAGAGGAATCGATGTGGAAAACGAGCGTGATTCGAGCCGTCAGATGATTCAGCTTTTCCTTTGTCTACGTCGAGACGGAAAATTTGTGGGCGACGATTCAAGCTAAACTTTTGCACACGTTCCCAAGCGATGAGGAGCATTAAAGCCACGTGGATGCGATACTTTGAAAAATTTAATGACACACTTTGACGCACGACGGAACAATCGTGCTTGCACTTCTTTTTTTTTATATATATCCTTAAGAGAAAAAAAGCTTTCCGATATTTTCTTCAATAAAATACACCTGCACTCACGGCTTGATGATTTATCTAATGCTTTCCGATTATTCCTGTCTGGTCTTTGCAGCTTCCTTTTTTCTTTTGCCAAATGTATAAACCATGCGCTCCAGATTGGAATATCGATATTCACCACGGGTCAAAATCAGATACTGATATACTTGGCGCTACGCTGGCCAGCGCTATGAGCTTTCGGCTATACTTAGCCGGCACCTTCAATTTCCAGCGGCGCTTATTTTCAACATTGCCGCACTCTTAGAATAGCGTCACGACGGCGTCGGGTGCTGCCGCCTACGGTTACACGTCGTTTCACGAGGGACGTTTCAGCTTCCGCGAGATCTCCAGAGCGGGATCTAAAGAGTGCAGGGAAAGCTGCCAGAGAAAATGCGTGGCCGATGTCAAAAGCTTTCGAGCGAAGTGACCCGATCGACTTGCGTTGCCGCGTATAATTCTGCCCGACGGCGCTTTACCGGTGAAGTTTCGAAGCTTGGATGTCGGTAAAAATGTTTCCGAGATTTGTTACCATCAAAGGCTCATGGCCGAGGGAACACTCTGAAAATGTTAAGTGACGTCGCTCGCAAGAGATGGCACGCGCGTATTGCTTTTACAAAGCTGCTATCGGTTTTACTGACTTTTAGCAGTTTTTCTATTCGACCCTGGCTTCATTTTCTCCCTTTATCCCCTTACGCGTTCCTGAACGTTTGCTGCTCCAATAATTTGTTCCTCGACGTAATCGAGAATCAAAGAAATTCCTTTTTGGCGTAGATCTTAAAAGAAACCGTTGGGTAAAAGCACACTTTAACCAATAGCTTTTTTGTAACCTCTTAAGATAAGCTGTCTATGTTTACACAGGTGAGTTTAAGGGTTTAGACTATCGTGGGAAGGAATAACGTAACGGGCAATGATACATATATATAGCACAAAGTGCCGTAACAAATAGTTCGTTAAAGAACTTGAAAAAGTGCGAGAAAGTAAAAAGAAACATGTCAAAAGGTTATGTCCTGGCTGACACGTCTGAAAGTAATATCAAAGAAAACTCGTGGCTTTGGTGTTGGACGGTAAAAAAATGTGCTCAGTGAAATATATGTAAGTTGAACGTAGAAAAAGAGAGAGGGAGAATGAAAATATACGGCATGTAAAACGGAGGGTCTGGAAACGAGCGCGTAATTAGTTTCTCTTGCTGTGGTTATTTGTTCCGAGTGCCAACCAGACAAACTTATATTCCATTTATATCCGTCGAAAGCCAAAGTGCCTTTTTTTTATCTGATTGAAAGCGAAGGACATTAGAGAACTGAAATGGACAGGAGATAATGTCATCCCCGGCATCGACCATTTACCTCGCATTAATCTCAGAATGATCATTTTTAATAATCCATTCGACGAATCGCTTTGCTCTTCACGGCCGATTAATTTCTTCTTCTCTTATCCCATAGGGGGGATTTGTGATATACTTTGACTGCTTTATTTTTACGAATAAAGAGATAATGAAAATGTGAAGTCAAGTCAAAATTTGCAGCTGTTACGGGGACATTTGAAGAGCGTCGAAAGAATTTGAGACCAATTATTTATTTCTGATGTATTTTCGGCTGTCATTTTAATTTTTTTTCTTTTTTTTTCTTTCTTGGAAAAGCTCAAAGTCAGTATAGAGGAAGGAAATTGCAGTTAGGCTCGAATGATCTTACAGCATCCATGATAATCTCGAATTTATGATGCGTTGTTACTGGATATCTTTAGTTGGGTATCGTTTGCTCGACTAATACGTAAAAATAACTTTTTTATTGACAATCGATGCCGATAAAAATATTCCGATAAAAAAATCCATCGAGTTCTGACATACCTCCTCTCTTTAACCCGCCTTACGGCGGACTCTCCTCGTTGGGGGCCCTCTCTATAGGGCCCCGATGTTCTTGCACTTTGTCACCACCAAAATCCGGCGCTGCTTTCAGCTAAAATAAATTCACCACTTTTAGTAAACTTAACACTTCACCTTCATTATTTTTTCTATTAATTACCCGTCATTACGTACATTGCATACACTATCAACCAGATTAAACGGAATTTTGGAGTTTATCAAATATGCTATCAAATATGCTATCATTACTTGGTGCTTCGCGCTATAGTAGATTCATGATAATTTTTTGAAAAATCTCAAAATTCAAAATCCAGGCAACAACAAATCTCCTGGAGAATAGGTAAATTTAAAATATATCCAGACAATAGTTATAAAGGCGTTGTCTGATCGACAAAAGCGATTTCTCAATGTAAATGATCACATTGGAGAATTCGAAAGATCTTAAATTCCATAAATTCTGATCGGTTGTGTTTGCGCATGAGGAAAATTCCCGAAGGGCAGTAAAAGTGAGTCTGATCGAGGGTTTGTGAATTGGGGTTTAAGATCAAGGTGGTTACTTTCTTCCACATGCTAATGGATAATATGAGATTCGTATTAGCCAAGGAATTTGTGCTATTCCGCTCCTCCCCCCTTTTCTGCCTCGTCCACAATAACTCATCGTTAACCAAAGAGAAGTCGTGACGCGTCGCAAAATGGAAGCGGTGAGAAAAAAAATGCATAGATTCAAAATCCAAAATAAAGTAACCAAACGAGGATTAACAAGAGCGAAGCGAATAATCCGAGCGGGAAGAGTGAAGTAATTGGACACCGAGTGGCCATATTAGAACACGCAGTCGCGTAAGACGTGAACTCGTGGTCCGGGGACATGGAGAAACGAAGAGGGGCAGGCGGAGCTGCTGGCACAGCAGTTCACCATCACCATCACAGATTTCGTAGCACTCGGCACCCGGCACAAGGCTCCGTCAACGAACCAGGGACCGTTTTAGTATCGAAGCAAACCCGCCGGATCCGTAGTATTATCTAACACTTAAAATTAGCCCAATCGCACGATAGAACACGGACAACGTATTTTCAGCGAACAAAATGATCCCGACGAGTATTGCAATTAAGAATGAAAAAGAAAAAAGTACAGCGAATAAATTTAAAAAAAAATGACTCGAGCCGCGAACGAATCTGAAGGTTAATAAAATTTTTTCGAAAAATCTACATTCCCACGATATCCATAATATACTGTGCACTTTCACTGGTCTTCTCGCGTTCACGTCGACACGTGAATTTTCTCAATAGAAACAAAAATTAACACGTCCAATACAAAAAGTCTTCCCGTATGCTCGACTCGAACATTCTTTCCCAACGTGATACCAGGCTCCCTCGTAGATTCGTATTAGCACTTTGTTAGAGACACAAACCATAGGATTTGTTTTTGGTGTTTTGCAGGTTGAATTCGACGGTTGTTCGATTTTAGTACATAATGAGATATGAGATCGAGGTATGATTTTTTATGGTTCTGTTTTTTTTTTTTTTTTCCTTCAAGTCTGAGGGACGCACCGCGTTCGTCCGGGCCGGATGGCCGCCCGATTCAGAGTGAATGTCTTATTAGTTATTTCTGGCCAGCCACTTCTAAGTCTCTTCGTCTTCTTCTTCTTCCTCTTCTATTACTTTGCCACTACTCTGTGCCTCTCCTAGTATCTAATCGTCGTTCGAGCCACTAACGCCCTAAGCTCCATCTCGCCAATTCCTTCCGAAGCTTGCGAGCTTACACGTCGTTATGCTTCGGTTCCCCTCCCCTCCTGCGCCCCCTCCACCGACCATACCACATTTCACCCACCTAGTTTCCACTAGCGAATCTCCCGTTAAACACAGATTTCGAAATTCCTCAATGTCGACCTTGAAATCTCTTGGCGGTTCTAGGAATAGAATTCGAAGAATTTCTTTCCCTTCTTTTTTTCGCTTTCGTTCGAGTGGTCCAGTGGCTGCGATTTGGGTTCAACCAAATTCACCCAATATTTCGCATCTGTAAATATTAATCTCGTGGTATTTCGCTTGTCTAGTAGTTTGACATAACTTTTCGAAATAATTCCTCTTGCGCGTATCTATTGTACGATGAGTCTACAATGTACCGAAAAGCTCAGCTTCGTTCCTCGAGTAACGTCCCGTGTTCCCGGATGTGGCTCTCATCCCCGTAGTTAACTCAGACATCCGTTTTCTCTTGAGAATTCACGATGGCTCGGACACTTCACAATGGGAATGGTCACGTGCCACATGTATGTATAGAACTTTTGATTCATAATAATGAACTATTCGGACTAGCGAATCAGCCGAGTGGCCAAGTGCTCGAGTACTGGAGGTATCACGGCTGAATTATGAATGAAGATAATTTTCGGAAAAATTGAGATATTGAAATTTTCAAAATTTTCAAAATCTCATTTTATTATTCAACGAGTTTTTTTTTCAAATATTTTTGACAATTAATTCACCAATTAGAGCGATGATTCAGTGGTCTGCCCAATGAAATTCCTACGTTGCAACCCTGCCGGCTATTTTAACTGAAGCACTTGGATTATTTATAGCAAATTCTATCCTGTGATACGTTTATTTCGTGCGACCGGTGTATTCGAATTTTTGGAACCTGAATTTTTCAAATTCTTTCGTGTCGCGCACACTCCTCGTTCTCGGGTTAAAAGTCCGCTATACTGTAGATCGATATGATAATTCGGTTTTGAAGAAAAAATTCAAAATTTCAAAACTCTATGTTCTTATGTCTCTTTCCTCCTGTACTGCATTCGGCATGAAATCTGAAAATAATCGTTTCGTTAAATTCTCGAAATAAAGTGCAAAGTGTTATCGAGAGTATCGAGGCCTCCTAAAAATATACTGTCAGAAATATGAGCTACGCGCACACAGGATTTTTCGTGTCTGTTTCTTCGATGCAGCTGAAAATATTGGGAATAAGGAAACTTTGAAGGCTCTCGATTGAACCGACAGAGCCGTCACGTCATACGTCACTTAACACGTGTATATAATTCAAGTATAACGAATCTTTCTGTCTACCTACATGAAACGTATATTCAAACAGGTTGATGAAAAAGGACATAAAGAGGACAAGAGATCTTCAAAGGACAGAAGGGAATCCTTGATCAACGATCTGACGCAGTTTCCCAGTAAAATAATACTTACGAAATCTGACGAGGAATTGGGAATTCGTCTAGTTCAGCCAAACCAGTAAGATATTTAAGCTCATTGCGCAAACGTTCCTTTATAACCTCTAGGTTGCTTTGCGTCATTCGTAAAAGTAAATCGTGGATACGTAAATTTTGAAAAAAAGAAAAAATATATATATCCCGACAGACGTCACGGACGCGATAGTCTGATTTTCTTATTTTTCTCAATATCGAATTAGATCGATCGTAAATTTTTTTTATATAATATTCTTTTTTGGCCACGTTATAAAATTTCTTCAAAATATTCCTTAGTACTTGTCGGCCATGTTTTTTTTTCTTTTTTTTTTTTTTATCGCGACAGTATAAACGAGCCTAATGACCCTTTTTCGATCGTTCGTGAATCCTCGATCGTAAAAATAGATCATAGAATCAGCGATCGGTATTTTTGGATCAAGGTGTAGGTTGGATGACGCAAGCAGACTCGCGACTGCGTGAAAACAGGAAATCCGTTTGTATTGTGATTGGCTGTTTTCTTTTTTTAATAATTACGTAATATAATAGACTGATCGTAATTTTAGCGCGTATAGATATAATTAACGGCGGTATCAATTAATAAACGTAATCCTTAATTGAGTAAAATTGCCACTGCGCCCGTTGAGGCTGGTTTTCATGAGATCGATGTTTGCCCATTGCGCTTCTGCCTAATTCGATTTCCCTGGTGGGAATTCGATTAGCGGGATCCCACTTACACTTAGAGCAGCGAATTTCTCCCGTGGGATAGTCGGCCAGCAGGTTTCCACACGGACGCCTCTGTACTTGACGTTGACGATCGACCGTGATCGGCTTAACCGGCTGACCCCGACGATCGAAGAATATTTAAATGCAGATTACAAAAAGACTACCTGTCGAATTCCCGGCAGTAATTTCAAATTCAATAAATCCTTATCAATACTAAAAATCTTTTTAATCCCAAATAAAATACGTATGGGCATGAATTGAAAAAACATAATTTACCGACACCCCTTCGTATCTGGATCCAACAAAAAAAAAATGGTCCATTCGTAGAAATTGATTTTCAATGGTCCGACTGATAAATCCTGTTCGCAGAAAATTATTCAACTCAATGGAAAAGTTGGCGGCGGTGCCTTCGGAAAAGTTAAGGGTGTGGACAGTGTGGCTTGAGAAAGTTAGCGACGAATCGATTCTTTGGTCCAAATGGTTACGCGGCCACATAGATCTGGTTATAAGAATCAAATCGTACCTGGACCAACTGGATGCTGGAGAATCGAAGGACACGGAAGCTGAGATTGAACAAGTAAACTGATTATGTAATTCTTGAATGTTTAAGTGGAACATGGAAAACTTTTGTTCGGTACTGTACTTCGCTCTTTGCTTAACACGATTAAAGATGTAATTAAATTATTTCTTACATCTTGTCACACATGACACTTCTTGATTTTCATGAGATTTAATCAAGTTTTGCTCTCGACTGTACTTACCTTGCGGATTCTAACTGGAGACAACAGGCGAAAGCTCGTTACGGAGGTAACTCGAGAGATTATTCTTGGCAGGTAGTTTGCAAGAGGAGGGATGCTGCAGCGAGTGGAGTG
>NW_014334447.1:9468-36823 GCF_000341935.2 Cephus cinctus | reverse complement strand
GGGGGGGGTTGCAAGATTGTCTAACGATTTTATTAAAAGGCAGAAAATTTTGTTTAATTGAATTCTACACGCGTGATCGAATTTCAGGTTTTTTTCCTCTATAGATTGACAGTATACGGGAGATAAAAGGGGATGCTGGGGATGCTGGGTATGTAGAGAATCTCGCAAGGACGAAATCTCGACGGAGTCGTAAAGATACAAAAGAATCTATCGGGAGTCGTGAGAAGTCTGCAAATATTGTTACGGATACTGAGAGAGGGGAAATCACGAAAAATGACGTGGGTCCAGAATCAACCGTAAATCTAGACAAGAAGAAGGAGGATACTGAAGATTCGAATGAACCGAAAGTCGTTGAATCCAATAGAGAGACGAAGCGCAAAGTTTCAGGTAAAAATTAAATAGTTGGAGAAATTAATGAATAATATCGATCGACCGATACGTTGTCTTTATCGTTATCTTTACGTCAGGATCAAGAGAAGCGAGAAAAGAATCGAAAGAAATGACGAAAAAGGATACGGAGAAACAAAAAAGCAGTGGCGAGATAAATAATAAATCCTGGCCAATTGGAGTCACATGGAAGCCTCGTGAATCCCAGAAGAGAAAGAAGGAGAGAGAGGAAAATGAAAAAAGGCTTTCGTTCGATGTAAAGTATTTTCCTGAATTACCGTAAGGCAGTAGGGACGTTTGAGGACGAGGGAAAAAGAAAAAAAGATCGTCGAACCGAACGACTGACTCATCGTTGAGCCGGATGATTCAACAGTAGGAAAAAAACACGGGAGTCAGAGTGACACTGTAAAAAATAAAAATAAAGTAAACTAGAAAATGTCCTCGTTCGAGCGAATATACACGCGTCTGTAAAGAAAAATTTTTTTTTTTTTTTTTCAAAAATTCGTTATCGACAAATATTCATTTTCAAAAGTACCCTGTATCTATTCAGAAAATTTCCATGCCAAAAACCAAAGAGGAGATGGAGCTGCTGACAAAATCAGTGCGACGCAACGCCACGATCTACAGGTCGCTCCACAAGCACTGGCTGGAGACTGGAAATCAGGTAAAGTAGAAGCTGGCTTTATTTAGGTTAGGTGGGGCTATGAAGGTCATTCATTGACGTTTTATTTCCGTCGTTAAACAGGCCCTCGGAGAGATGCTGGGAAGGGCTGTAATGCCCACGTCGAAGTTGCCTTTTTATTCCTACGAGGATGTACCCTACGACTTTCACCTGAAGGCCGACGTGGACATCGAGATTGGGGTCGATCACGACGACGAGGAAGTCTTATTGCCCGACGAGACACGTGAACGGGTAACAAAGAACTACGAGCATCTGTACTTCAATCTCCTGGAGAAGCCAGGAAAAGGTGGAAAGCCATGGTTCTGATTGAAGATTTATCAAATGCGATATAAATATAGGAAACAATAGTACAGTCCCTTAGGAAATCGTGTAGCAGACGTAATATATTTTTCATCGACTATATATATATATATATATACTCGCTATATGATTCATGAAATCATGAGGTACCGGCAATAAGATAGATCCAAAAATGTCGTAGAAAGTTTGTTGGCTCGTGATAGCCCATGGTAGAGGGTAAGAGAATAGTAGAGGAGGCGGATGAAGAAAATTCGTAAAAAGTACCAATTTATAGTACGAGGGATGTATTTATATTTGATTAAGAAAACGGATCGGCCTTTTATTAAACTGACGATCAAAACACGCGAACCAGTGATAACGTTAAATTTACTGTATCCAGATAAATGTACTGCGTGATGCTTTGAGTGCGTGAAATGGCGGGCTGATTTAAGGGCGTTTCAGAGAATTTCGATAGATTAATCAAGAGTAAGGGTGTCAATGGTAATTGGATGCAGAGTTCATGCGGCGTGCATATATGTATGTATATATATATATACGTTTATATGCATGTACACGTGTAAATATAAAATTACCCCAGAGACACCAGAAGTCCTTTGGGGAATTCGACCGACCCGGAAACGTAGAGATGGTTGTTGAAAATTTGTAACAGGATTTCGCAAGCTGTGGATAAGTGGGTTTGGCGAAAAGGTGTCAAATATCACGGCAGATAAATAAGGGTGGGTCAATGTTTGAAATTGAAATCAATGCCCACCCTCGGTCATCCCTTATTTCATTAGATGCTGGAATACTTCGATTTTATTATTCTTTATATTATTCGCGTATGTAGAGTTCGATGCGTGAGTTCTTTACCCGAATGGCTCAATATTTCAAGGTCACCCGGATCTGTCTTTTTCTTTTTTTTATGTTATATAGAATTGCGATAAATATACCTATTTTTCTTTATCTACCCCTTGTCTCCTGGCAAATGCTTATTCTCCACCTGTATATACCGCTTTCCATGGGAAAAGTGGATATGGAAAAGTTTTTAAAGCGCTTGCGCCCTTTTCCACGTCAAGTCACCCTCCGACCGGAGCTGCCACCACCCTGCTTGCTTTCAGTACTACTCGATAACCGACGGCAGTTTCAGTACCGCCACGGTACTCCGGATCTGCGGTTCAACCCTCCAGTTCGACTCGGTGAACCGTCCGAAGGAGTCGCACCTCTTGCAAGGGTGTCACGAGTTTCCGGAAGTAACCCTTCGAGACGATTAGAGCGAGAGAGCCATTTATTAAATAAAAAATTCTGAAAACGTCATACTAAAGAATTGAATGTGATAGAAAATATTTTTTTTTTAAAATCAGGAATCGGTAAAATATTTTTAATATTTTTTCCCCTTTTTTTTTTACTCACTCAGTTCGCACTATTCTTTTCCTTGAAGGATCGCGATGTACGCGTCGCGTGGAATTTCGTTGCCGTCGACGCGCGGCTGGATAAACGTTAAAGGATACGTGGCTGTTTTATGGTAAATTAAAAAAAATATAAAAATGGTGAAACGAATGACTTTTTTTTTTTCATTTATCAAGATTTTGTCGAATTTTTATTTTAATCCGGGATCGGATACACGGGCTCACTTTCGTTATTCGCGTCCCTCGGCTGACGGACGACCCTTGCGAATTTCGTGCTTGAAAGTTCGCTGGGAGCTTTAAACTTTCCAAGGAACTTGACGACGTCTTACCCTCGTCATGTGTCATTAGAGAATGAAAATACGCCCTTTTCAATGTCCTTGTATGTTTTTCACGTGGGAGATATTTTTTTCCTTCTTTCTTCAATGTCTCGCTTTTATCCCCTGCAGTCTAGGACCTATACTTGTTTCCGTATATTCAGGCGTTCTCGCATTTTGGGCCGCACGGGGGATCATGCCTTTGGTCGCGCACGAGAGGGGCTTTTGGGACTGGTGGGTTCCATGTGATGTAAGTGAAAGCTGGAAAAAGCAAATAGCAAGGCTTTCATAGGGAAAGGAGCGAAGCCGGTTTTGTTAGAATTTGGAATTTTTCAAAAATTCCACCCCTCCTTCGCTCTCGGTAAACTTCGTCGAACTTACGTCTCGACTTGGTTGAAATTAATTTTGTTCGCGCGGTATATCGGACTTTTAACTTCTTTTTTTTTTCCAGCAATTTTCCTCGTTTCTCTCCCGTGTCTCGTGCGATTTTAATTTTTGTGAAAACGGTGTAAAATGCCACTTCTATTTTTATGGGAAGAAACAGAGACGCTTACTTAAACTCCACGGACGTTGCTGGAGTTTAGAGAGGGTTGGTAAACTTGTACGACGGAATAAGTTTTAGCAAAGGAAACTGTGAGCGAAGATGAAATGAAATTTATTTCGGTATTCAGCGAGATTACTAATTTTCTCTTATTTTTGAAGAAATGCAATCGAATTATACGTTCCGAAACAAGGTTTGCTAAATTAATTTTTTTTTTCTTATTTCTCCCTTACGCCGGGAAAGCTCTCTCGATTCGGGCCAAGAGCTCGATGCTTCTTGGGGAGTGAGGAAACGTGTCGTTGACTATGACCAAGGGGAAGAAAAAAGTTAGGTAATAGCAAGAAAAGTAAAAATATAAATGAGGAAAAGCTGAAATAAGAAATTGAAGAGAAAAGGTTTATAAGAAAGGAACAAGTAGGATATAGGTAAGAAAATTTCGCGAACGAATGAAAATTCTATTAGGTATACTAGAATCGCGTTGACTTCGACACCTTTTTCTCTTTGAGTCACTCGAGCCCTCCCACCACCTTGACGCCCAAAAAAATGTTTAGTGATATCAAACAAAATTTCCAAAAAATCGTTCACTACATTTGTACGAGTAAATATTTAACAATCACCTAAACGGACGCCAGGCGTCGCTCGCCGTCGGATCAAAGTGCAAATGTAATAATTATTTAGCGAGGGCTCGTTTGTTCAATGGTCACCGTAAAGGTAACTAAAGAATAAAATATAAAAAGAAAAAGGTAAATTCTACCTGCTCGATTTCCGTGCAATTTAACGTTAAGCAGGCGGCGGCTTAAGTGACGTTTGGCAGAACGGCAAAAAAAGAGGTTTGGTTTTCTTTAAGGGTTGTACCGTTATAATTGCGTATTTGCCAGTTTGCGAATGTGAATTTTTTTTTCCTAATTTCCACCTAGAACGAGTGACTATTTATAACAGGCTGTAAAAAGTACCGAGCAAAGACGATAAGCTTTTTTCCCCCGTCACTCTCCCACTCATGTAAATTATGGACATGAAATACGAAATTTTCCAAGCGGTGGGGTAAAAGCTGAAAGTCGTTCTGGAGTGTATTATTCAGGGAAGGGATGAGCAATGTATTGAAGGGTGTAAATTGAGCGGAGTTTATTTATTCTACGGCATAGATAAAAACCAAGAGAAAATTAGCCTGTTCGTGGGGGGAAAAAAAAAAACAAAAGATCCATTTAACTATCTCTCTGAGCATCGAATGGGAGTTGGTCCTGGAAGATTCTGAATCGGGTTTGAATAAATATTGAAAGAGGATCGAAAGCAGAGTCACGAGTTTGAAGCATGAGAATTTCGGAAATGCCACTTTCATCAGGAAAATTCACGGTATCGTTAAGAATCAAAGGGGTCAGGTTAGCCAACAGCCACAAATGTGGCTTATGCCAACGAACGTACTAATTAATCCTTTGGTATATTTTACGAAAATTGCCAAGTACGTCATTTCCATTTGAATATCAGAATACACAGTGATACGGTATTTCATAATAATGATCACGCCGTATCAGATTTTCATCCGTAAGAAACGAATGACACGTATGCAGTGTGAAGATAAACTTCTTTAACAGAGAAATTCATTTCTCAGACCCTAATAAAGAAGAATCCGTAAAATCTTAACGACAGTTAATGTCTACAAAAATAATGGACACTAATGACAGTAATGGTGAAATTTTACCGGAAGTGTGTACAAGTACGAAATTTCTCTTACGGCATACACATATATATATATATACATATATACACTCGGTGCTCTCTCGTAAAAAGAATTTCGGAATGACGTGTCGATCGTAATCGACGAACCGTCTCGATATCTCGAAGGAGCAGGAATAACAGGTGCAAGAGGTGCTGGCTGCCATTTAAAGTGACGGCGAAGCACGTAGACAACCTATCCTCGAGGTAAGTTCAAACGGGGCAAATTAGTCACTTGAGAAATTACTCCCGCGGCTCTTGTTCTTCCCAATAGGAGAAAAGAAGTTCAGTCGGTTTCAAGTTGGTAAATGAGAGGAAGAGGAATGGCGGTTTATGTGGACCGAGAAGTAAAAGAGAAATAAAAGAGTGCCGGACATTATTGAAAGGAATTCATGGGCTGGTAGTTACTTATCGAGTCAATGAGTAATTACTGGCCTGTCGAAGAGAAACAACTAGCTCGTGCCGCCCAAACGTTTACAACGAACGACAGTCTCGTGAATATCGTGGCATGACGCACGCATATTTGTCATTGAAATTAGGTTGGTTGGAAAAAAAAAAAAATGAAAAAAGTACAAAAACAGGAAACGAACGTGAAGCCGTGGTCTAAAATGATAGTAATATTTCTTTCCGTACCGATACCACACGTGTTTGTTTTTCTTTTTTATAAGTGATTTTTATCAGGTGACTTTTTTATTAAATTTCTTTTCCTCGGATAATAATTTTGGTCTCGTGACGTGAAACTGCCGAGTTTTTAATTCCGTTTCGATAATCGAAAACGTGCCTGAGTCCTCGTGGCAAAATGTACGAGGAACTTGTGGAATGGAAAAACGTTGTCTTCTTGACATCTCGGACAAGGCAGCGAGTAGAGTCTTGTCAAAGTTTCTTAGGACTTGCGGTAACGGTGAGAACTTCGTTATAGAGGTTCGTTAAACGAAGTGAAAAACCGTGGGAATCGGGAGAAATGAAGAAAAGAAAGAAAAAGAGAACAAAAGACAAAGACAAAGAAAGTAGTGAAAAGTTGAGAGTATCTTCGTAGGAGCAACTCGGCTGAGAGACTCCGCCGTGAAAATTGCGAATGAACTGAAAAGTCGCGTTTGGCTTCGTGACGACCGAGACGAGCGATCGCCGCAATGAAGATCCGTCTTTACAAATCGGCGCGTTAAATTCACGTGAAAGCTGAAGAATTGCGAAAACCGATTGTCGCCTGTGCCATTGGCGAATTTAACTATAGGACTTCATTGTTTTCGTCACTAGCAATAAGAAAATCCCCGAACGGTCCAAGTGGTTGGAAAAGAGGAAAAGGGGAAAAGCTGAGAGAACGTCCTTTCGAATGAGCCATACTGGAAAATTCCTTTGTCCCCTAGGACTATAGCCAGTGACGTAATGATGAATCGATACGCAACCCAAGATACGTAACACGATACGTAATCTATTTGTCGCGTAAATAAATCACGTGGTCACGTATTCAAAATATATATATATATATATATATATAAATGAATAAATAATTTATATACTTAGGTAAACTAGGGAATTTTTTTTTTTTATTAAAAAACTCCATAAAAAGTATAAACGCATCGTTCTCCTTGGGATAAATCACGTGGTCACGTATTCAAAATTTGTCCCCTAGGACTATAGCCAGTGACGTAATGATGAATCGATACGCAACCCAAGATACGTAACACGATACGTAATCTATTTGTCGCGTAAATAAATCACGTGGTCACGTATTCAAAATATATATATATATATATATATATAAATGAATAAATAATTTATATACTTAGGTAAACTAGGGAATTTTTTTTTTTTATTAAAAAACTCCATAAAAAGTATAAACGCATCGTTCTCCTTGGGCCACATTTGGGAATCACGTAAATTTATGGGACTTTCGAAACTAAACTCGATCGCCCGAGCTCACGGAAGCCGAAGGATCCCAGGGCGTCGGCGTCGGCGTCGGCGTCGGCGTCGACGTCGACGTCGGAAGTATCCATTCCGCCAGAACGAAAGCTTTGATGGAAAAGCAAAGAGCGAGCCTATGGGAACCTTTGCAATATGGGGCGGAACGTCAGTTGCCATCGGCAATTTATAAGTGAGTGACGGGTCTGAGCTTTTTTATGTATACATATATATATCATCGGAATCACGTGGGACGAGAGGAAGGACACGCGAGGCTCAATATGGAATTTGAAGCTGTCTTTAAAGCGTTTACCTTCCCTCCCCTTCGCGCGCACGAGGGAGAAACTCTTGACGACTTCTTTCGGCAAGACCATTTTTTCCTATCAACCTCTACTACACAGTTTATTCTTTACGGAACTCATGCCTTATCGGACTTGGCTTGACTTGTTGTCCCTCTATACACGTATCTAACTTTTCTCTTATCTTTCAAATTTATAGGAATTCTTTAATTTTACCTCATTCTCAATTTTTACGTTTCAGCCTTGTCTTTTACGGTTATCGTGAAATTAGGGCCAGGAAAGTCTTTCTCTGGTACCTCAAGGCTTCCGGTGTTAAAGCGGTAGAAAGTTCAGACGATGAAAGTACATAGAGTATGATTACTCGGTGAGAAAGTAATGCCGGCTAGGAGAAGGAAGAGAAAGATGAAATTGGATCCCTAATGCCCATTATATTTCGTAGCAATATGGCGCACAGTCGGTCTCTTGAATTTATAATGGCAAACGCAACCGGTTTTCCGTGTATATCTATATATACTATATAGATATCCGCATAGAAGGACCGTAGTAACTTTTGTCTGGTTTTCTAGAAAATAAATACACCGAGAATGAGGTCTCGCGCGGACGTACTGCAGATAAGAAATAAAAGAAAGAAAGTCGAAGAAAGATTCGAAGATCTCTTGATCCGTTTACGTGTACCTAAGAACAGAGCGCAGTGGTCGAAGAGAAATCAAAGTATCCTCCCCTATTTTTATAAAAAGAAATTTACCATCGTCTTGGTTCTGACAAAAGGAAGTCCTGCCGACAGGAAGTCCTTTCATGACTCGGACCGGAAGTGCAGTCAGAATCTGTATTGCACCTATATGGCAGAACGAAGGAAATGACTGAAATTGCATTTGGCTACTTTTTGCAAGAGCCCTTCGATCGGGAGGCAGTCGATTCAAAATCTGAATTTGTAACGAGAGACAGTCCAATGTATAACCGTATACGTACATCTGAGGTGACGGTACTTTGCGACTTGATAAATTAAATGGCAGCTTTCACAGCGTGCAAAACCAGTACCGAGTCCTTGGTCCTTTTGGCAAAATTGCAAAACGTCCGCTGCTAATCGCACATTTTTTCGAGTTCTTTCACTTTAACGAGTCTCTACTGGTTTCGTGCTGGATTGCCTTTTTTTTATTTTACAGTTATCAAATTTTTATCACTTTCCTACGCGAGTCACGTGGTGCCGTGGATTTTGAAAGTGCGCAAAATTTAGCCAGATACATTGACCACTCAGCTGTATCTGCAGCGAGGATCATTGCGATTGGCATCTGGGACGTGGGTCCATGTGCCAAAGTTCTATTGTGTCTTGGTGCTTTTTTGAGAGAGAGATTTGATATACCGGTAAGCTTGCGGTTTGGGGGTTGCTTTAGGGCTTCGCTGAGAGGTTATTCAGGGGGTTGGTTGGCGGGTTGCCAAAGCCAACAAGTGTTTCGTTCGACCTGAAGCAAATATACAGCTGGTAGCAGCTGAGAAGCATTCGAATTGGTAGACCGTCGGCCAGTCTGGTCTGGAGTGAAAGTCTTAACGCTGATATGGGCTAGTTTCCACGCAGGTGGGTCTGTGTGTAGATACATGAAAAGCAACCCCTATATGCTACCTTGCTAGATTCCATATACCTTTGCTCCATCTTTTCTATAAAATTACCACGTAAATCTGCCGTTTGAATTTGAAATATTTAATGGGGAACCCTTATACATATATGTGAATTTACAGGTACTCCCACTATTATACTTTTGAAGAAACAAATCAATTTCATCAATGAGGACATTATTGAACAACTTAAATAAAATTAATTAGGGTTCATTATTATGTCTAATTAAAAAAATGTTCGCTTGAGCAGCGAATAAATTGTCCGTTTTAAATCTGAGGCCTCTCCCGCCAATTCGCCTGGGACAATGTCGTATCGATTAGTTCCAATTAAAATAACGAATTTTATTTTCGCCGATCTTTCCAATTCCCGCCTATCTGCGTGGCTGCAAGAGACGTCGGGATAAAGCAGAATTCGAGGGGCGAGAACGAATCGCGAATTGGCACGAATCGGACAGAGTTAATGGCGGTAAACAAAGAGTCATTTCAATTGAAAACAGATTACTCTCATATGTATTTGTGGCAAAAATTTTCTTTCCTCTTTTTGCTTTACCCGCATCTCGCCAATTCGAAATATTTACGATCATCGTCCCGCCAACGAAAATCAACGATTGATCGCTTGGACGATATTGCACGTCGGATAAAAAGAAGAAAAGTACTGATTATAATAAAACGGTCACGCTAAAAATTGCAATAGCCGTCAGAGCCAAGTCTTGTTAATTGAAAAGATAAGTCATTTCTCGTTAACGAAACGGCGAGGCGAAATGATATTTTTTTACGACAACCACCCTCTCGGGCCCTCTGGTTAATAAAATATAAAAACTGCTTAACACCTGCTCCCAATAAAGATACTTTGCTTATTACAACTAATGGCCAACCTTTAGCCTTTCAACTTATAATGCCACACTGCGGTCCAACAGACCCTATATATTATATTTTCCATATTTTTTTGTCCAACAGACTTTTCCATCAAACCACATGCAAACGTCTTAATACTACAGAAACACTTAATGCACACGTTCCCCATAGTGTCGTCTCGATCCATACATAACCGCATAAAAAAATATTAACAATTAACAAAGTCACAGCTGATCGACGGGGTCGGCTGGACCCCAAAGTAACGTTCTTGGGAGTAAAAATATCTACTATCTTTTCAATCTCAATAAGATATCTCAAAGATATCTCAATAAGAAGCTTGGCTTATTGCGCGTTACATGGTACTGGCACGCACCCAAGAAAACGTAGTAGGGTAATAATAAGTTTTACAGTGCTGCATTAAACCGGTAGTCATATTTATGACCTGTCGACAATTCTACATTACAGATAATGGGGATTCGAGAATGACATTCTACGTTAACAAGTGGATATAATTTTATGACGATTCGCTATCCACAGTATCCCCTATACGTGTAAATACAATGCCGAACACGTTTGATTCTTCCGCTGAAGTTTCTTATTCATTATTTTATCGTGCAATTAATATGATAATTTTATGGATTTCGCAGAGGCTAACGCCACGTGGTCGGGTCAATGCTCGAGGATGAGTATATCGAAATTACGAAGATGATGACGTGGGGATCCTTGAAGTCCAGGAGGTGAAGGGCCATGGAGGGTAACGTGAGCTACGTCGAGAACATCTCCACGGTGGTGGATTCTGCTCTGGTGGATGTCGCTGCCATCTTGACAGCAGTTGTCCTGGGACTTCTGATTCTCACCACCATTATAGGTGAGCGCTGCTGTTCCCTCGAAGTACGAACTTCCTTTGCGAGGATAGGGGCTGCTTGTAACCGCTGCTACCTGTAACGGACAACGTGTATATAAGTACAGGCGCCTGCGCATGGAGGCATAGGGCGCGTTGGACAAATATTAAATGTGGCGTCGCGACGCGGACGTCGCTCTTTTAAAATTACACGAAATTCGTCGACGCTTGGAAATCCTCTGGACTCTCCACTTGTTGCCGGCGGACAAAGCTCGTCGCATAGGCTATTGGCGGCCGCCGCGTGGATCGGTTAAAAATAGCCAATTTCTTTTATACGCGCTGGCAGCGCGGCGACGGAATTTATCAATGTCTCAATAATAGGAAACGAGTCGGTTGGTCGCAACGAAAGTGAAGGGGTGGAATTTTACAAATGGTTCGATACAAGTAAATCTGTGTTTCTTTATTGAACGTCATTGTTTTTTTTTGCAAATTCATAGTTTTATGTTATTTATTTTTCCCTTTTTTGTCTTTCGTTTATCGTCGGTAAAAAATATAATCATTCCTTATATGGCTGTTCTTTTTTCATCCCCTCCCCCTCCAGTTTCGGAATGTGTTTTTTTTTTTTTCTTTTTTTTTTCGGTGCAAATACAGAACGTCCTGCGTGCTTTGATTTTCGTTATGTTCATGTTCCACACTTACCCCCAATTTATCAATAGCTGCCTTTTTTCCGTGTCTCCTTTCAGTCTTCGTCCCGTTTCCGGTTTCACGTCGGTCCTAGAGTTTACTTAGCCTCGACCCTTTTACCGACTAAGGGTAGTTTTCGAAAGATGATCAGCGTCGACAGGAAGCGTCTGCTCCCCAATTTTGTCACAAGTCACGATACATAAAGTACCGTTTACACTGCAACTGAGAATTCAGGTGGATTTATCCACAGGGCATGAAATCCCTTATTTTTGAACCGAGGATAACTCGGCATCCCCTTGATATAAAAATGTCAACATTTTTTTCTTGTGCCAACAGTCAAGGTCTTACCCTAGATTTTGAAAAGTCGGCTCGAGGCTTATCCGAAAAAAGAAAAATCCCGACACCTGAAGGGTGTATCGCGAATTAAAAAATGTCTCCACCCCGAGGGTTAGAAAGCTCAAGAATTTCTTTTTTCCCTCCGCGTCAAAGCCACCCCATTCCCAGGCAGCATACCACCCGCGGAAAAGTTCCCTGGGCAATTTTTCATCCCTTCGCACCGAAACTACATCGGTATCCACCCTTCGCACTCTTTCACCCAAGTCCCAACCTCATCGGATGTACATATGAAATCTTACGAAACTTCATGTACCCAGTCGAACTGCCGAAATAGTTGGTTTGGCATTCGATAAATCGGCCGTTCTGCCCGATTAAATTCGGACTGTTTCTCGAATGCCAAATAGGGTGACTCGTAATACCTTTTCAGGCCTCCCAACAATTCTACAATATAATCAATCGGCAACGTTCGAACCCAAAGAATCCAAGGGTTTTCAATGAATGACCTTGCTAAATCCACAAACTGTTATGCACTTCCGTTCGAATGACGATATACATATATAATATAATATATAATATGTAAAAAAATCCACCAAAAATGCACTCTTCCCTTTCGACATTTCCTATCACGTATAAATCACGACGTGCCAATGAAAAACTTTGTCAGCTGCCAAAAATGTATCGATCTTTATTTTCGCTGTTGCGTAATTACCCCATGAACCTCCTTGGCGCCTTATCCCAATGCTGATGAGACTGGAATACCAGGCAACCCCTCTCTAAAGTCTAGAGCTATAAGCATAGCGGGTGATCAATTTAAGGCTGACACGTTTCCGTTGCACGTAATCTATCAACGACAATAACACCGATAACACCAACCCGCAGTCCGCACGAGACGCTTCCGTACACTTAGCCGTTGCTGTTTCACTGTTGCGAATAACGGCCCGATAAGATAATTGCCTCGCCATCAAATTACGTCTCCTCCGTTCGATTCAACCTTGTTTATCGAATCATTAGGAAATTCATGACTTTACGAATTACAATTTATTGCCAAGCATGACGGCCGAGCCAGATTTTTTTTAAGGATTTTCAATAACAAAGAGAGTCCCGATAATGGCTCAAGTCGAAAGAAAACTTCCATTCGACTCGTATCACTTTTCTTTCTTTCTTTCTTTCGATGCTCACTGACCCCTTGCACTTGACCTTTTTTCACCTTTTTCTTTAATCTCGATAAGAGACTTTTAATTATGGAAATTTAGGGGCTGTTGCTTTCGTGTCTCGAATCAGCAAGATTGCCGGAGGGGGGAGACAAAAAAGAATGATTACTCGAACAATTTGAGGTATTAAAGATTTTTTTTCGAAAGACGAGAAATTTTTGTGCTAGCCAGAAAGTTTGGTTAAGTTCTCGAAAGAAATTCAAGAAATATTTCTTCGCGATCATGATTAATGAAATTTCTCTAGATTTGCATATTAGGTAAGACCGTGTCGGCCGAAGATATTAAAGTCAGAACGATAACGTCGATGCGAATTCGCAGCGTTTTCGCAGTGAGAATATCTGCAAGTCGGTCACGTGAAATATTTTATTAAAGCAAGTAGGCGGTGATGGGGTAATGGCTCCGATATATCAGGGAATATATGTACGAATAAAGGGGGATCCAACGAGCCCGAAAAGAATATTATCCAAGAAGATGGATTCTAATCCCATAAGGAACTGCCACTGAGTAAGGGAAGAGGATATGGCTATTTGTTAACAAAATTTTCTTTCTAATATACAATCACAGACATTAATTTCGTTAGACCGTAGCGGGAAATTGAAACGTGTATTAAAAATATAAAAAAATGAAACCAACCCTTCCGACACTGCCCGCTACCGAGAGTGAGTGAAAATATGAAAAAAAAAGTCAATATCATCGGAAGTGACGTATCTGTCGAAGTTCCCACCCTTATTTAACAATGCTCGAAAGACACTTGAAACGCCTGACTGTTTATTCACAGCGACAAGTGGACTTGTGTCAAACAATGTACAGCGGAGGGTGGAGGAAATTATCATAGAATTGTTACACGTAGAAACTAGATTCTGGAAACGGATGAGTAAACCACGTGAAGGGGAATGAGATTAGTTGAACTTTTTTTCACGTGGATCAAACAATTGACGAGTCAAACGTTTTGTCGAATCGCGAAAATAAATAAATTCGATTTATTTTTCGAGGCAACAGTAACAGCTTCTCATTGTCCCTGATCGGTTGCAGCGGCTGGCTGGTTGACTAGGCTGCCTGAGTTGGGTGGCTGGGCTGACACGAATTTATAGATAGAGCTAATTCTTTGCATCCAACATGTTAGATAAAATGCGAAACGTGATTCTCATTCGCATGTGTATTTTCATTATTAAAAAAAAAAAAAAAAAAAAAAAAAACCAAACGATTAATAAAATCAGCCAAACTGTCTATTTCATTCTTATTTTTCTTCTATTATTCAGTATCGGCACGTTGCATATTTTTCTTTCCTTCTTCGTTTATCTTTCAGGAAATGTATTCGTGATAGCAGCTATTCTCCTCGAGAGGAATCTTCAATCGGTGGCAAATTATTTGATCGTCAGTCTGGCAGTTGCAGATCTTATGGTTGCCTGCCTGGTGATGCCACTCGGTGCCGTTTACGAGGTATGTCAAATTAATTTAATTTTTCTTTTAAAAGCAAATTTTCACAAAATTCAATTTCGAATCCAGAGCCATTAAAGGTATACCTGTATAGCCGTGTTCTTAGAAATCCGAATTTCTCGATTCACCATCGGAAGAAAATTGAGTTGGGGAAGCAGAAATTCCTTGTCTTAAAGTCAATCAAAAGTTATTCCCTTATAGGCTTTATGTGAATTTACTTGAAGGGCCAGTGCCCCACGCTTTCAACTTTAAATGCGTTTCTCGACCAACTTCACTTTTTTACAATTTTACACGACACTTTTACAACTTTAAGAACCCCTATCGCATCAGTCAGCTGTTAAATCCTTCTTCGTATATAAATATTTCAGGCATTTTTAAAACTTCCCGTCTTTCAGCTACTGTTACTTATTCCACTCTTACTTTCCTCCTCGCGTCCCTTTTACCTTATCAGATAAAACTCATAATAATAATAATCTCGAATATAATCATCGTACAATAAAAGAATACGTTAAAATTCAAAAACCTTTGACCTGCACGAGATACGTTTAATTGTTTAATAAATCTAAGCCAGAAGCATAAAAAAAGATGTAACGATTAACCAGAGTAAATTCGTCTATCAATAAAGTCCCAAAATATGCACGAGAATCCATATGAAAACTGAAAAAGATTCGAGCTAACAAATAGCATCGATGCCATATAGACACAATATTGGATTCATCCAATTTGAAAAGGATCAACGTGAAAATTCCTAACGGGTACCAATTCGAATTCCAATCAATTAAAAAATTATTTATCGAATATCGTATTTCCCTGATACATCGCAAGCAATTATATTATTTCCTAGCGTGGCAGCCCTTAAAATCAATTTTCCGGCTTAAAACGATACCATCGCTCAAAATTCTTCCTTTCGCGTAAATTTCATCATTTCCAACTGGTCCCGAGCACTCTGGATCCAGAAAGAAAATAATTAAAGCCTTCTAATGGGGTCGCGTAAGGTCGACACGGTAGTCACTGTGTAAACTGTAAAAAAAAAATTCCCCGGCATCCCCCCTATCGACCACCATCCACACTGATAAAGCCAGGAGGTACTTGCGATAAAGTTCCCTGTAATATGAAAAGTCGTATTTCACGTTAATCGATTGCCTGATAGGCGATAGCCCAACCCCCGTGCCCTAAAGCGTTATTTACGATTTTCATTTTTCTGACAATTTATTGGCAATCGTTAGTAACCACCGATCGAACAATTGCAACGCAGTCGATTAAATGTTACAAAAAAAAAAAAAAAATCCATCATCCCTCAACGACAAGACTGACAGACATAAAGTAGCGATAGGGTACTTAGAATTTTTCAATTTCCCAACTTTCAGCCCCAGGTATATTATACGATTACAGCGATAATTTGTTAGAAAAAAAAAAAATAGTTTCGCTCTTCGAAGATCAACAAAAGAAAATCTCATAGATCGCTCTTTCAAATGGCGCGTCACTCGCGGTCCTTGTGACTTTATTATTTGCAATTTATCTTCTTGATATTTTATTACCCGACAGATTCACGAGAGACTTTGAAACACAGGATGGTTCCTACGGTACCTACTCCCCTCCACCCTTTGGTCCACCTCAAGGCAATTTTATCTCCTCGACTTTTCGTCTCTCTCCTATCTTCTTCGTTCTTCCTTCATCTTTTCTTTCACACTGTTCAACGAGCATCGATTCTCTAAGGTTATCTTAGTTCCACCCCTCCCCCGCCGTACCCTCTCCTATAATCGCGAAGCCGCGAGTCCGTTGTCCTCCTCCCCTCTTCTGCCAGACCGTTTTCTACTTTCTTTTTTTCTCTTCATTTTCTCCACTGACAACCCTCATACGTTTGCCGTTCGGTTTCTCTGTGCCTCGCGGCAAACTGAGGCTTTCTCTTGTACATAGTCAGCTACATAGCATATACAGCTATACATAGCCATACATAACTGTTTCCGTAGAAAAAAAAACTTGTCGAAAGGATGAACGATGTGCAGGATGATGGACCATCGAAAATCCGAGCAAAGCTCACCAATCTCCGATTCTTCTTTATATTTACTTTTTTTCCTCCTTTTTCTTGATCTTCAAAAAAAAAAATTGGACCTGTCAATCCATCTTTCCATTCATTAATTTCTCGGTTTATCCGTCCGGCACAGTCAGCCGGTGTGTGCGATTAATAGTCGAATTTCGAATAAGCGATTCGCTCCTTATATCAATTGCATTGAGGATGCGGCTTTAGCCTTGGGCCGTTACCCGAGGACGACCGTAACTCCAAGTCGAAGCGTCGCTACGTGCAGTTTAAGATGCTGAGGTCGCCGGTGCTCGAGGCTGCCGATTGAAAGCAGCGGCCAATTAACGCGCTTGCGCAGGACGTCCTTGCGAGATAGCAGATGATAAAGACGGTCGTTCGTGTCACGAGGAAAGATCTGAGTGGGTTGAAAATAATCAAAGAAAAGAAAAGAAGAAGAAGAAAACGGAAGTAGAAACGAGTCTATTTGAGCGCGAGAGACGAAGGGAGGAAAAAAATAAAGGATTTCGTGCGAATGACGGGGTTGTTCATTTTTTTTCTTTCTCAGGTTGGTCCTCGCGTGGTTAACGATAAGAGGCCCAACTTGGGATAATTCTTCATCCGGGAAGGACTCGGTATCTTGTATCTTCGTGTCCTTGAGATCCTTGGCTCCTGGAATTCCTGGGGCAGCTTCCTCGTGTCCTGATCAGTGTGCTAAGGAGTGCGCATAGATTTTCCTCGGTGGAGGAAAGAACGGTGTGCACTGAGCCGTGAGGTCAATGAGAAAGAGAGAGAGAGAGAGAGAATGAGGGGAAGAACGAAAATAAGAGCGACGGAGAAGGGAAAGGCGATCAGGAATTTAGCGAGAGTGAGAACGATACCGATGGGCCACGGGACAAAAGGTAGGAGGTAAAAAATAAAGAAGGAAGGTTTGAAAGACAAAGGAAAGAAAAAGGAAGAAATGAAAAAAGAGTGAGAATTGCCCAGGCTGATATATGCCTGCTTGAAAGTCCATTCGCGGTATTGGAGTCCGTCAAGGGCGAGATGGGAGAGTCGGCCATCTTGGAAATACTTTGATTCTACGTCGATCTTCTCCCCTTGACTTTCTTATCAGCGAGACCGAAGACAAAAATTGTCGCATCGAAACATTTCCATTCCGAAATTTCCTCCATGCCCCTATAGTTCTTGCGCCCCCCCAATTATCGCTCGCGTAATCGTCTTGTCCGTGACGCACGTGGCACTTGGGCTTTAGAGAAAAAAAAAACAGAGAAACACTCTAATTGAATAATGCTAGGGGTAGTACGAAACATGTGCGAATTAACTTATTTAATTAGATAAGGAAAGAGTGTGATGTTCGTGAAGGGGGTAGGGAGGGGGGGGATACTGAAGCTAGCTGGTAACGGGCAGACAACGTCATTAAAGTTTCCTCTGCTTTATTCGTGAGGTTCGGTATACATATTCTCGTGAAAATTAGAATATGCTTGAGGGGTAACTTGGAAGTTACTGCCTACGAGTAGGTCGGTGGGAATTCGAATGGAGAGCGAGGCCAAATGAAAGGAGATAGGAGTAATGGACAGGGCTGATGAGAGACAAGGAAACACAGACTCTCTCAAAGTACCAGAGAGCTTGGTTACAAGTACAGTTAATAGGCAGTCCAATAACAGTGGATACTTGCGCGAAAAGGCTTGATACTAAATTGCCAATATTACTCGATACTAAGTACCAAAGACGTTCCAGACTCGAATACTTGTTTACCTCAAGCAAAAGTCATTATATCCGTAGAAGGAAGGAATCGATCGATTGGAAATGACTAGCGGATCTTTCGAACACGGTATAGCGAATTGAAGAAAAAATGAGAATTTTATAAAAAAATATACATATCAAAAAATTATATCCTGATCTATATAAAATTCTACCATGTTTTACCGTATAGTTTTTCAGATATAAAAAAATGTCTCAACTCATTCCAAGGAGATATCATCGAACTTCTTTACCTGCCTGATTAACCCGTGATTCTCCATTACCATTATGATTATTATCTGCGATCCGACTTATGGCTCATGCCAATTCAATGAAACGTGTACATACATACGTATCGGACATACAGCCCGTAATCCAGTAGGAAGTTAACGAGTACGATGGAGGCTGTGAATATGTTACGGAGGTAAGAGAGATGGTACGGATAGTCGGTAGTAGCCGGCAGCTAGTATCTACAAATATCAAGTAGTCGTGTACACGTAGGTAGATCGTAGCAGTACGCAGCGGAGCTGGAGGAAATGACGTTTCACTTCGGATATTGTCCCTATTTCCTGGTAACGGGCATCCAGCATCCCCTTACCACCCCTTTGCTCCTAAACTTCATCCCCTTTCCGCGAGCTAGTATGAGAATATATTTACGAGCTGCATAAGCCGTAAATTACCCCTAACCGGTACGAACCACTGGTATTGTCACACCCTTGTGTAAATTTCGTTAGAAACTATGCCCGCGTTGCCCGTGGTGTTTCGCCCTGTAGAAATGTCTGCCTTATATTATACGCAAAAGGAAGAAATGTAGGTAAGAGTACTTTGTTACGTAACGGCGAACGAAAATTCTGCGACCATTAAAACTCGATGAAAGTTAACGCGGAAAAATAGAATTTCTCGTACGATAAGGAGTCATTTCTTACGATTAGGAGAAACAGCGATTGCCTGCAAGAAAATCTTGATGAAGCAGGGGTGATTTTTCGACGTTACAAACTTAATGACGCGTCATCAGACAAAATCGATAGGTTGATGGAAGGTTGATGACGAAGCCATGTTAAGAGGTAAGGAAGAGCCGAGAGAGGACTTCAGCACTAAATGACGTATGCGCAGGGTCTAGGTATTGATTATAAATTAATCAGTCGTCTTAGTGACGGTACAAAATTTTGACACCTGTCATTCGATCAATTTACATCCAGCAACGTTAATCTGTACAAGCTGCTTATTGCTACTTAATCTGAATAATCTAATCGATCGGCTTAAACTAGTCGAACCCTTGTATAATTGGTATCACAATGGAGAGCACAGGAGCAGCATGCGTCGCTGATTAGTTAAGGACCAAAAGGGTGCCGTTTCTCGTGTGGAACTTGATTTCGTGGCCTTAATGGATTTGCGGACGGGACTTTTCTCCAACTCTCACCCTCTTGGTAATAACTTGGGAAAATTCGAAAATCGATTGGTGTACAGAAGAAAGAAGAGTCAGGAGTGTCAAGGAAGAAGACTATCAAGGAGATGAAAGGCAATCCCCAAACGTATATGAGATTCTAGATAGAGCTTGGTCCAGGCGAATTCGGATCTGCCCTTGGGTTTAGGGTTACGGTGCTCCAATCAGACTCCGTCAGAGCTGCTATTTAGGCCTCGTATATGCCTTGTAAATACCTGCTCGAACAGTCGACTATGTCAGAATACAAGATAATAGGGATTTTGTATTGTGTGAGAGAGAATGAACGAATGAATATGGAGAGAAAGAGAGAAAGGGAGAACAGTTAACTAGGGAACGACAGCGTGCATTCTCGTGCTAATCTAAATATGATCACCGAAGCTCCTGCTGCCAAGCAGTCCACCAGCCAGTCAGCCAACCAGTTTCCCTTAACATCCCCTTGAGAACCTCCGAGAATCCAGTAGGATATACATCTGTAAAACGTTGCTCCACAGCCATCCCCTAACTTTCATCCAGCATCCAGAGCCCCGGAATACGTCAGTACGCCTGGCGTCTTCTACGGGATTTATCCAAGAGTCGATCGGCGCTATTGTACGCATTTTTGAAAAGTTTCGCTTCACAAAATCCAACTGTTGGCCCATTCTTTGACTCCTGACATAGGTATTTCATGCGTAGCAGATTGATCTTAGGGAAGATGCATCTACGGCGCGAATCTAAAATGAAGTGCAATAATGTTTGATAATTAATTCTTAAAATTATTATTATTATTACTACCCCTGTCTGCCTCTTGGGTACTTGGCTACTTTGTACAGAGAATAACTGACAGTTCTAACTATACCTCTCATGACAGTGGACCAAACTCTTTGGAATAGTCAGAATAAGGATTCCATTGCAGAAATCATCTTCCACCTCTGACAGTTCTCCTTTCTTCAGCCTCTCGAGCTTCTTCATCTGCCATCTTGAATTACTCATTTGTCTCATTGAAGTAATGTCTCCTCGGCATTCCCTTTGTCACTAGCTTCGAAGATATGTATATACGCACACACGTTACACCTGCAGCCATGGGTAAGTATACCTATACCTATTGGCACAAAGCAGTACATATATGTATATTTATATAAAAGGAGCTGTGAGAATCTAGAACTAGAAGGAAAGTTCATTAGTACAGATACTGACCGCAATGTGCTAAATGAGTACTCGTAATTAGTACATAAAGCTGTATTTGTACTGTATACGGTGAAATTGATAGAATTCGTCAAATGGCTCCAACAGCTCTTATTCAAAGAAGAGCATTATCCTTTTACGGTTCTTCGGCACACGTACAGTTTGCGTGGCTCTGGTCGCCCAATTCGAAAGGTTCGAAATCAATCTGGAAAATATAAACTGCGAGATAAGGTAACTCGAGATAATTCTCTTGATTGCAGATTAACTCGAGATGGTCCCTTGGGCCTGAACTCTGTGACATGTGGACCATCAGTGACGTACTTTGCTGCACGGCCTCTATTCTACATCTGGTGGCCATTGCTGTCGACCGATATTGGGCTGTCACCGATCTCAACTATATACAGGTTAATTGTCCTCCATCTTGTCTCGTTCGTCGTGGAATTCGTGAATCGAATTCTCCAGTACGAGTATTCTCGACGCATTCGTTCGATGCCGCAGGATTTTGAAAGATCGTGGGCTTGATTGAGGGTGGGTGAGTGGAGCTGGGTCAGGGGTCAAGGAGAGAGAAAGATGCAAGATCTCCTCTTCGTGAAAGGGATGCGATGCTATCGGGGAATGTGATGCAATAAAGAGGGTTCGGTATTACACATTGGTGGCATAGCGAATTGCAAAAGAGATCTGATAGAATTTAATAATGGATATGCTTATATGTATGCTTTTCTTTACTAGCCACGGGTGCGGGATTCTTTTGCCTTTGTTCTGTTATCCAGATAAGCTTCTTTGTTTTTCAATATGAAGCTGCTATTCTGTTTTTCGTGGTTATTTGTAATATTGCTGGTGCCGATGATGCGATATTTTTCGATTAAACTTGAACGACGATACATTCCGGTGAGAATCCGTCGAAGAAAGGAGGGACGAAATAAAATGGTCGAGACTCGAGGCATATCGTATTGATTGTGCCTGTCGATAAGGATTTACGAGTTACGAGTGGACAGACTATAGTCAGGGATGATATTCCTCCCTATCACAGGCGAGAAATCCAAGGAGGATCGGAATCCTGGTGGTGGCTGTGTGGGTCGTATCCTTGGGAGTCTCACTGGCGCCTCAATTGGGTTGGAAGGATCCTGAATATTTAGATCGCATTGCGAATGGGACGTGTCTCTTGTCCCAAGATCCTGCGTATCAGGTGAGTTTATTCTGAAAATTATTTTATTGCCAAATTTTTTATTGGACTTCGTTTACTTCAACTGCGAAGCTTTAAGGGGAACTCGAAAAATTTGTTTCTTTTTCCAATTTCGACCAGTCCCTTTTACTTTAGCGACGTGTACCTTTCCTTTGAATAAAAAAAAGGTAAACTGATTTTCATCCCTGGAACAAGAGGCGAACGATAACGCAGGGGATCTCTTAAGAGGATATCTTAGGGGTGACTTTAGTGGATCCGAGCACATATGTAGATATATAATGTACAAACCGGTTTACATAAGATCGAGTGCGTCTTTCTGTATGTACGGTGAAACGAGGGAATGGTTCTTGATAATCCGAAGTATTGAATGTGAGCAGACACTGATCGAATTATCAGAACCCTCGACCTACGTCTGTTTCTCGACGATGCTCTTGAATCGATTCTGATCCAAGCGGCGTCGACGTCCTCGTACTCGTCTTCGCTTGAGAGCAGGAGCCGCGCTAAATTGGATTTTTGTTTGACATATTCGAAATCGAGTTTAACGTGACGCAGAGTGTCAAGAAATAGGCGACTGAACTTCAAAACTTTCCGAAGATTGTTTCCTGTCCTATGATAGTTAACAATGTACGTATATACATTTATCACTGATAGCACACACCCGATCATTTAACTTATGTCAACCTGTCACATATCAATCACAGGACAATACTTTTCACTCAGATTTTCGCTACTTGCGCAACATTCTACGTACCTTTGTTGGTCATCCTGTTTCTCTACTGGAGGATATTTCAAGCTGCCAGAAGGCGAATAAGAAAACGACCCGGTGCGACACTTCAGCCACCGCGAGAGAGAAGAGGAATTCTCAGGCTCGTTACAAGAAGGTTAATATATATTTGTATGCTAATTTATTTCTTGATTTGCTAAGTAGACGGAGAGAGCAATTAAATAATAATAAAGACGACTCACCAGGAACCCTTTTTCTCGTTGTAAATAAATGTACAGGCCTAGAGAGGAGTCCACAGCATTCACCATAACCAAATCAACGCCAGATCATTCCTCAGTTTCCCCAGAGAAGTCCTCGTCATACAACGGTGCGAATGCACCACAGGTGACATCTTCGGCGGCGTCCGCACCTGCCACGGTATCGTCCGTACCCGTTCAGTCTGGCTCGACAACGAAGAAAACACGCGAAACCATCGAGGCGAAACGCGAGAGAAAAGCCGCGAAAACATTGGCCATTATAACCGGAGCCTTTATAGCCTGTTGGCTGCCATTTTTCCTAGTCGCGCTCTTGCGGGCGGTCTGCGAACCTTGTGAGCCACCGGAGTTAGTCGCTAGTGTCTTCCTCTGGCTTGGATATTTCAACAGTACCTTGAACCCGGTGATTTATACGATATTTTCGCCGGAATTTCGACAAGCTTTTAAAAGAATGCTTTGCGGAGGTGCCAGAGCACCACGCTGACAATGGGTCTAACCGTCTAGGGGTGATAACAATGTGACAGACACGGGACACTAAAGGAATTCGCGAATTGATCGTGGATCTCGTGGGACATTATTTTGACAAGGAACTGACGAGGGATAAGGATGGCTGTGATATAGGCGTGGGAGAAAGTGAAAGAGAGAGAGAGAGAGAGAGAGAGAGGAAAGAATTTGTACAATGTCGACGCGAAAAATTGAAGATTCCTTTATGAGTACGTGCCAAGGAACGTTTTTCAAGGTCTGCGTTTCTTATTTAATAACGCCAGCATGATTCTCTTTCACGCGAAAAAGCTGGTTTCTGCGTTTTTACACGTCGGACGACACTTTTCATGCTTTCATAAAAGATTCTCAAATAATTTCAAAGCGTCCATGGTCCTTCTGTTTAGTCTCGAGTCGTCCTTGTCCCTTTGCTCCTTTCTTTTTGTTATTTTTACGATTTTCCAAATATCGTCAGAGTCCAATTCGATTTTTATCGCATGCCAAATAGACTCCGCTATACGTATTAACCAGGATTTCCGGATTCGGCAATCGTCATGAAATGGTAAGTCTTTTTTTCTTTTTTTTTCTTCTTTTTTTCTCTTTTCCCTTATATTTCCCAAGAGTCTCACGACAATTCGCAGTTCCAAATTATTGCCACGCATTGTTAAGGAACAAGGGAGGGCCTTTTGTTAGACACAATAATATTTTCTATATGTTTCTCAGTACATAGGAGCTTACAGATACAAAATCGAAATACACGATATACGCGATATAATATACTGTTCAACAGTTTCTATTTATCCTCCAAATATTTCCGTCTTTCGACTATTAATCTCAAACAACCCCAAGTGTCTGAAGCCCTTTTTCTCTTCCGATTCCTTCCCTTTTCCAACCCCCTAGGCGGTTCTATTAAAGATCAAGAAATGCGCGCTTCGTGCGAATCCACAGAGTAACGACAGAATCCCTGTGCAATTGACACGTTCTAACAATTGAAAATGATTCAAAATTTTTGAAAATGAACAAACCAATGCAAACAACTGTCTTTCACGTGATTTCGTCTGGTATTAATTATTACTTACTAGAAAGCAAGGTAACGGTGATCTGTCATACGGAATAGACTCGAGTGTCACGAATTGATCGAAATCAATTTGACCGAAAGGAAAGAAATATATTTATAGGTATATAAATGCGTGACGTCACGTTACGCAATGCTTTCGCTAGATTAATCACGATAAAGCTTCAAGTTTAATTAACCTCCATAACTGATTGATCGTCGATTCGACATTTTTCAACGTTGATCCGTGGATTCGTAATAAAAAAAAGTATATCTTTTAATGAATCGTAAAGCGCGAAGGGTTAAAGAATGTTTTATTAAGGATTTCAAGGTACTCAGGCGTAAGTAATAAAGATAAATAAAAATTAATAAGAAATATCCATCGACGAGTACGCCTATGTAATATACATATATACAATATAGGCAGAGAAGATTGAACAGACTCCATAGAACTAGACGCACGCAACAAGCGGTGTCTGATTTAACCAATCAACGGCGTATTGATAAAAGGACGTTAAACTTAGTTCGGAGATGCGCAGCTCCTAATTAAATTTGATGGAGATAAGAACCTCAGCGAGTTTCCAGAATCTTAATTCACGTCCCATCTCGTCCTTTCTACGCTATAACCAGTAAATCTTTTGTCTGTAGGCGCCTACGCACCGTTATACACTGTGCAATCTAGTATACAAGTAACCCATATGTCTCCGTAGATTCTCGAATAGGAAATTTTGTTCGTAAAAAAAAAAAAACTATCTAGACTCTATAACTTACTATGGTTACTCCTATAAACCCTATACACACTTCGATATATAACTCGTATCCGTTTAGCCTGTACTTGGCGCTTTACCACCATAAGCGAATTCAAAAGTTAATGCTGAAATTTTGGTGCTTGCCGGTTTTATCCTATTAGACTAGACGGTAGTAGTATCGTTGGTATCTATTATAAAAAAAAGTTACAGAAATATTGATATAACAAAAAAAATTGTAAAATCATCTATATTCCAGAATTTCTCGTGGAAAAAATTCTTGTATATACTTTTGTTGCATTTCACTTCGGTAAACAATGTTTACTCATTTTTTTTAAATTCATTTTTTCAATTTTGTAAATATCTCAAAAGCTTCCTGAACGAAGCGCTCTTTATTGATCACGCGAATGAAGGTCGATAAATTTGGTATTTAAAATCTTGAAATTACCAAAGGACGCCGCCACTCGGTGAACGTATATCAAGGTGCGTTTTACACGCGGTTTTATGTACCTATAGGTTATTACACAAGGATTCGGGATAATAATGTTAAAGCGGATTTCTGCGTGTCCTGTGTATATCGTAGATGGAGACACTGAAGCTGAGCCTCTGTAGTCGCGCTAGAATTCCTAGACTAATTGGACACTGACAGAAACGTGACACGTGCCGAGTGTCGTCTCGTGGTAAGTTGTCACTTTTTTAAACATATAATAAAATCCTAAAGAACGTCACTGAAAAAGGAATTTATTGGAATTAACGCGAGAGAATGTGTCAAACGGTGCGAATGAATTGTCGATATTATAATTAAGATCGAATTGTAGGAACGATAGTGTAAGGTGAATATATTTAGAAAAAAATATTTTTTTTCTAACAGAGTTCTACGAACTGGCCACCACTTTTTAATAATAAAATCTATATATTACGTGATCATTTAGATCCGCATGTTGTGTACAGTGGCTCGATCGTCGTTTGCTCAAAATCAATGTCGATTCCTTTTTTTGATCGACTTTCTTAGATAAATTTGAATTGGACAAATCATAAGTAGCTTTTCTTTCGCTCCTTTTCCTTGAATTGATTGAAAAAAAAAAGATGGTCTACCTGTCACTTGAGCCCCAGAGGTGACTGGTAGACGTTGAAATGTCAAGGATCAAGGATCGAAGGATCGATGATTTTAAACAGAGATATAGGTAGATCGTATGATTTTGAGCGTCTCAATTTTTGGATTAAAGAAGGTAAACGTGAGATATTAAAATGCAAGAATTACAAAAAAACCCTCTTTAACGTCGTACCATGAGAAAGGAGCTGTACCCCTTTTAATTAATTGATTTGCGATGGGTCCAAATCGATCATAAATTATTTAGAGTTTAATTATCGTCGTGACGTCAGGTACGAAATCGATTACCGATCCGATCGTTTTTCTCTGCGCTTCGACGATACACATATTCGGGTATACGGGGTGGCATGTGTGACCATTGGAAGAAGAAAATGGATCTCAATTGCACGTGCCAATTATCTAACGTATCTAACTCTAATCTTTAAGTATCGCATAAGTTTTCATAGTGCACTTGCAATATAGTTTAACAACGTGTTAGCCTGCTGATCGTCGCTGCGCCAGCAATTATTCACGGCAGTTCGAGACGCTCGAACATTTCCAGTGGGTCGTTGCGAGTTTTTCGATTGATAAAAAAAGATAAGACGAAAAAAAAAACAAACACGCCGACTCGCACCGATTTCGTTCGTTCCGAACTCCTTGTATATTCCTATTATAGTTTTTAGTGAGTACAGGTAACAGCTGTATGTGGTATAAAAAAAAGATTCGTCATTGTTCATATCTAAGGACGTTCATTAAATTTATGTGTATCTACCAGTGATATAAGTCCTTTAATTAAATAATTAATAATAATCCATATTGTCCTGATAGGCGATTACGTGAACGTCCATAGATATTAAATAATTAATAATTTTGTCTCCTCGCTAATTTAGTCCCTAAATTAATACGCTCATGTCACCTTGTTAATTAATAAGTCTTAAATGGATTGACGAGAGCGACCGATTTAAGGGGG